>NC_090860.1:137500-150000 GCF_024217435.2 Syngnathus scovelli | reverse complement strand
CGCACGAGCCAAGTGGCCGAAAATAGCCCCCGCCGAGCGGATCGGCTGTTTATAAGCACCGCGGAGGTGGTCGCGGCGCCTCATTCGACTTCCAACGGCCGGCGAGCTCGCGCACCCGCCCGGCACATCCGGGAGGCCGTGCGCACGACCCAAGTGGCCGAAAATAGCCCCCGCCGAGCGGATCGGCTTTTTATAAGCACCGCGGAGGTGGTCGCGGCGCCTTATTCGACTTCCAGCGGCCGGCGAGCTCGCGCACCCGCCCGGCACATCCGGGAGGCCGTGCGCACGAGCCAAGTGGCCGAAAATAGCCCCCGCCGAGCGGATCGGCTGTTTATAAGCACCGCGGAGGTGGTCGCGGCGCCTCATTCGACTTCCAGCGGCCGGCGAGCTCGCGCACCCGCCCGGAACATCCGGGAGGCCGTGCGCACGAGCCAAGTGGCCGAAAATAGCCCCCGCCGAGCGGATCGGCTGTTTATAAGCACCGCGGAGGTGGTCGCGGCGCCTCATTCGACTTCCAGCGGCCGGCGAGCTCGCACACCCGCCCGGCACATCCGGGAGGCCGTGCGCACGAGCCAAGTGGCCGAAAATAGCCCCCGCCGAGCGGATCGGCTGTTTATAAGCACCGCGGAGGTGGTCGCGGCGCCTCATTCGACTTCCAGCGGCCGGCGAGCTCGCGCACCCGCCCGGCACATCCGGGAGGCCGTGCGCACGAGCCAAGTGGCCGAAAATAGCCCCCGCCGAGCGGATCGGCTGTTTATAAGCACCGCGGAGGTGGTCGCGGCGCCTCATTCGACTTCCAGCGGCCAACGAGCTCGCGCACCCGCCCGGCACATCCGGGAGGCCGTGCGCACGAGCCAAGTGGCCGAAAATAGCCCCCGCCGAGCGGATCGGCTGTTTATAAGCACCGCGGAGGTGGTCGCGGCGCCTCATTCGACTTCCAGCGGCCGGCGAGCTCGCGCACCCGCCCGGCACATCCGGGAGGCCGTGCGCACGAGCCAAGTGGCCGAAAATAGCCCCCGCCGAGCGGATCGGCTGTTTATAAGCACCGCGGAGGTGGTCGCGGCGCCTCATTCGACTTCCAGCGGCCGGCGAGCTCGCGCACCCGCCCGGCACATCCGGGAGGCCGTGCGCACGAGCCAAGTGGCCGAAAATAGCCCCCGCCGAGCGGATCGGCTGTTTATAAGCACCGCGGAGGTGGTCGCGGCGCCTCATTCGACTTCCAGCGGCCGGCGAGCTCGCGCACCCGCCCGGCACATCCGGGAGGCCGTGCGCACGAGCCAAGTGGCCGAAAATAGCCCCCGCCGAGCGGATCGGCTGTTTATAAGCACCGCGGAGGTGGTCGCGGCGCCTCATTCGACTTCCAGCGGCCGGCGAGCTCGCGCACCCGCCCGGCACATCCGGGAGGCCGTGCGCACGAGCCAAGTGGCCGAAAATAGCCCCCGCCGAACGGATCGGCTGTTTATAAGCACCGCGGAGGTGGTCGCGGCGCCTCATTCGACTTCCAGCGGCCGGCGAGATCGCGCACCCGCCCGGCACATCCGGGAGGCCGTGCGCACGAGCCAAGTGGCCGAAAATAGCCCCCGCCGAACGGATCGGCTGTTTATAAGCACCGCGGAGGTGGTCGCGGCGCCTCATTCGACTTCCAGCGGCCGGCGAGCTCGCGCACCCGCCCGGCACATCCGGGAGGCCGTGCGCACGAGCCAAGTGGCCGAAAATAGCCCCCGCCGAGCGGATCGGCTGTTTATAAGCACCGCGGAGGTGGTCGCGGCGCCTCATTCGACTTCCAGCGGCCGGCGAGCTCGCGCACCCGCCCGGCACATCCGGGAGGCCGTGCGCACGAGCCAAGTGGCCGAAAATAGCCCCCGCCGAGCGGATCGGCTGTTTATAAGCACCGCAGAGGTGGTCGCGGCGCCTCATTCGACTTCCGGCGGGCGGCGAGCTCGCGCACCCGCCCGGCACATCCGGGAGGCCGTGCGCACGAGCCAAGTGGCCGAAAATAGCCCCCGCCGAGCGGATCGGCTGTTTATAAGCACCGCGGAGGTGGTCGCGGCGCCTCATTCGACTTCAAGCGGCCGGCGAGCTCGCGCACCCGCCCGGCACATCCGGGAGGCCGTGCGCACGAGCCAAGTGGCCGAAAATAGCCACCGCCGAGCGGATCGGCTGTTAATAAGCACCGCGGAGGTGGTCGCGGCGCCTCATTCGACTTCAAGCGGCCGGCGAGCTCGCGCACCCGCCCGGCACATCCGGGAGGCCGTGCGCACGAGCCAAGTGGCCGAAAATAGCCCCCGCCGAGCGGATCGGCTGTTTATAAGCACCGCGGAGGTGGTCGCGGCGCCTCATTCGACTTCCAGCGGCCGGCGAGCTCGCGCACCCGCCCGGCACATCCGGGAGGCTGTGCGCACGAGCCAAGTGGCCGAAAATAGCCCCCGCCGAGCGGATCGGCTGTTAATAAGCACCGCGGAGGTGGTCGCGGCGCCTCATTCGACTTCCAGCGGCCGGCGAGCTCGCGCACCCGCCCGGCACATCCGGGAGGCCGTGCGCACGAGCCAAGTGGCCGAAAATAGCCCCCGCCGAGCGGATCGGCTGTTTATAAGCACCGCGGAGGTGGTCGCGGCGCCTCATTCGACTTCCAGCGGCTGGCGAGCTCGCGCACCCGCCCGGCACATCCGGGAGGCCGTGCGCACGAGCCAAGTGGCCGAAAATAGCCCCCGCCGAGCGGATCGGCTGTTTATAAGCACCGCGGAGGTGGGCGCGGCGCCTCATTCGACTTCCAGCGGCCGGCGAGCTCGCGCACCCGCCCGGCACATCCGGGAGGCCGTGCGCACGAGCCAAGTGGCCGAAAATAGCCCCCGCCGAGCGGATCGGCTGTTTGTAAGCACCGCGGAGGTGGTCGCGGCGCCTCATTCGACTTCCAGCGGCCGGCGAGCTCGCGCACCCGCCCGGCAACTCCGGGAGGCCGTGCGCACGAGCCAAGTGGCCGAAAATAGCCCCCGACGAGCGGATCGGCTGTTTATAAGCACCGCGGAGGTGGTCGCGGCGCCTCATTCGACTTCCAGCGGCCGGCGAGCTCGCGCACCCGCCCGGCACATCCGGGAGGCCGTGCGCACGAGCCAAGTGGCCGAAAATAGCCCCCGCCGAGCGGATCGGCTGTTTATAAGCACCGCAGAGGTGGTCGCGGCGCCTCATTCGACTTCCGGCGGGCGGCGAGCTCGCGCACCCGCCCGGCACATCCGGGAGGCCGTGCGCACGAGCCAAGTGGCCGAAAATAGCCCCCGCCGAGCGGATCGGCTGTTTATAAGCACCGCGGAGGTGGTCGCGGCGCCTCATTCGACTTCAAGCGGCCGGCGAGCTCGCGCACCCGCCCGGCACATCCGGGAGGCCGTGCGCACGAGCCAAGTGGCCGAAAATAGCCACCGCCGAGCGGATCGGCTGTTAATAAGCACCGCGGAGGTGGTCGCGGCGCCTCATTCGACTTCAAGCGGCCGGCGAGCTCGCGCACCCGCCCGGCACATCCGGGAGGCCGTGCGCACGAGCCAAGTGGCCGAAAATAGCCCCCGCCGAGCGGATCGGCTGTTTATAAGCACCGCGGAGGTGGTCGCGGCGCCTCATTCGACTTCCAGCGGCCGGCGAGCTCGCGCACCCGCCCGGCACATCCGGGAGGCCGTGCGCACGAGCCAAGTGGCCGAAAATAGCCCCCGCCGAGCGGATCGGCTGTTTATAAGCACCGCGGAGGTGGCCGCGGCGCCTCATTCGACTTCCAGCGGCCGGCGAGCTCGCGCACCCGCCCGGCACATCCGGGAGGCCGTGCGCACGAGCCAAGTGGCCGAAAATAGCCCCCGCCGAGCGGATCGGCTGTTTATAAGCACCGCGGAGGTGGTAGCGGCGCCTCATTCGACTTCCAGCGGCCGTCGAGCTCGCGCACCCGCCCGGCACATCCGGGAGGCCGTGCGCACAAGCCAAGTGGCCGAAAATAGCCCCCGCCGAGCGGATCGGCTGTTTATAAGCACCGCGGAGGTGGTCGCGGCGCCTCATTCGACTTCCAGCGGCCGGCGAGCTCGCGCACCCGCCCGGCACATCCGGGAGGCCGTGCGCACGAGCCAAGTGGCCGAAAATAGCCCCCGCCGAGCGGATCGGCTGTTTATAAGCACCGCGGAGGTGGTCGCGGCGCCTCATTCGACTTCCAGCGGCCGGCGAGCTCGCGCACCCGCCCGGAACATCCGGGAGGCCGTGCGCACGAGCCAAGTGGCCGAAAATAGCCCCCGCCGAGCGGATCGGCTGTTTATAAGCACCGCGGAGGTGGTAGCGGCGGCTCATTCGACTTCCAGCGGCCGGCGAGCTCGCGCACCCGCCCGGCACATCCGGGAGGCCGTGCGCACGAGCCAAGTGGCCGAAAATAGCCCCCGCCGAGCGGATCGGCTGTTTATAAGCACCGCGGAGGTGGTCGCGGCGCCTCATTCGACTTCCAGCGGCCGGCGAGCTCGCGCACCCGCCCGGCACATCCGGGAGGCCGTGCGCACGAGCCAAGTGGCCGAAAATAGCCCCCGCCGAGCGGATCGGCTGTTTATAAGCACCGCGGAGGTGGTCGCGGCGCCTCATTCGACTTCCAGCGGCCGGCGAGCTCGCGCACCCGCCCGGCACATCCGGGAGGCCGTGCGCACGAGCCAAGTGGCCGAAAATAGCCCCCGCCGATCGGATCGGCTGTTTATATGCACCGCGGAGGTGGTCGCGGCGCCTCATTCGACTTCCAGCGGCCGGCGAGCTCGCGCACCCGCCCGGCACATCCGGGAGGCCGTGCGCACGAGCCAAGTGGCCGAAAATAGCCCCCGCCGAGCGGATCGGCTGTTTATAAGCACCGCGGAGGTGGTCGCGGCGCCTCATTCGACTTCCAGCGGCCGGCGAGCTCGCGCACCCGCCCGGCACATCCGGGAGGCCGTGCGCACGAGCCAAGTGGCCGAAAATAGCCCCCGCCGAGCGGATCGGCTGTTTATAAGCACCGCGGAGGTGGTCGCGGCGCCTCATTCGACTTCCGGCGGCCGGCGAGCTCGCGCACCCGCCCGGCACATCCGGGAGGCCGTGCGCACGAGCCAAGTGGCCGAAAATAGCCCCCGCCGAGCGGATCGGCTGTTTATAAGCACCGCAGAGGTGGTCGCGGCGCCTCATTCGACTTCCGGCGGGCGGCGAGCTCGCGCACCCGCCCGGCACATCCGGGAGGCCGTGCGCACGAGCCAAGTGGCCGAAAATAGCCCCCGCCGAGCGGATCGGCTGTTTATAAGCACCGCGGAGGTGGTCGCGGCGCCTCATTCGACTTCCAGCGGCCGGCGAGCTCGCGCACCCGCCCGGCACATCCGGGAGGCCGTGCGCACGAGCCAAGTGGCCGAAAATAGCCCCCGCCGAGCGGATCGGCTGTTTATAAGCACCGCGGAGGTGGTAGCGGCGCCTCATTCGACTTCCAGCGGCCGTCGAGCTCGCGCACCCGCCCGGCACATCCGGGAGGCCGTGCGCACGAGCCAAGTGGCCGAAAATAGCCCCCGCCGAGCGGATCGGCTGTTTATAAGCACCGCGGAGGTGGTCGCGGCGCCTCATTCGACTTCCAGCGGCCGGCGAGCTCGCGCACCCGCCCGGCACATCCGGGAGGCCGTGCGCACGAGCCAAGTGGCCGAAAATAGCCCCCGCCGAGCGGATCGGCTGTTTATAAGCACCGCGGAGGTGGTCGCGGCGCCTCATTCGACTTCCAGCGGCCGGCGAGCTCGCGCACCCGCCCGGAACATCCGGGAGGCCGTGCGCACGAGCCAAGTGGCCGAAAATAGCCCCCGCCGAGCGGATCGGCTGTTTATAAGCACCGCGGAGGTGGTCGCGGCGCCTCATTCGACTTCCAGCGGCCGGCGAGCTCGCGCACCCGCCCGGCACATCCGGGAGGCCGTGCGCACGAGCCAAGTGGCCGAAAATAGCCCCCGCCGAGCGGATCGGCTGTTTATAAGCACCGCGGAGGTGGTCGCGGCGCCTCATTCGACTTCCAGCGGCCGGCGAGCTCGCGCACCCGCCCGGCACATCCGGGAGGCCGTGCGCACGAGCCAAGTGGCCGAAAATAGCCCCCGCCGATCGGATCGGCTGTTTATATGCACCGCGGAGGTGGTCGCGGCGCCTCATTCGACTTCCAGCGGCCGGCGAGCTCGCGCACCCGCCCGGCACATCCGGGAGGCCGTGCGCACGAGCCAAGTGGCCGAAAATAGCCCCCGCCGAGCGGATCGGCTGTTTATAAGCACCGCGGAGGTGGTCGCGGCGCCTCATTCGACTTCCAGCGGCCGGCGAGATCGCGCACCCGCCCGGCACATCCGGGAGGCCGTGCGCACGAGCCAAGTGGCCGAAAATAGCCCCCGCCGAGCGGATCGGCTGTTTATAAGCACCGCGGAGGTGGTCGCGGCGCCTCATTCGACTTCCGGCGGCCGGCGAGCTCGCGCACCCGCCCGGCACATCCGGGAGGCCGTGCGCACGAGCCAAGTGGCCGAAAATAGCCCCCGCCGAGCGGATCGGCTGTTTATAAGCACCGCAGAGGTGGTCGCGGCGCCTCATTCGACTTCCGGCGGGCGGCGAGCTCGCGCACCCGCCCGGCACATCCGGGAGGCCGTGCGCACGAGCCAAGTGGCCGAAAATAGCCCCCGCCGAGCGGATCGGCTGTTTATAAGCACCGCGGAGGTGGTCGCGGCGCCTCATTCGACTTCCAGCGGCCGGCGAGCTCGCGCACCCGCCCGGCACATCCGGGAGGCCGTGCGCACGAGCCAAGTGGCCGAAAATAGCCCCCGCCGAGCGGATCGGCTGTTTATAAGCACCGCGGAGGTGGTCGCTGTTAGGGTTTTCAGGTTAGTTTGATCCTATGATTATGTTGGAATGTAGACTGTAATGATTAAATCAATCACGTCTGGCCCTCACAATGTAATGATTAAATCAATCCTGTCTTGCCCTCACAATGTAATGATTAAATCAATCACGTCTGGCCCTCACAATGTAATAATTAAATCAATCACGTCTGGCCCTCACAATGCAGAGTCTGTTTCCCACAATAGTGTAAAACACCCCCTGCTCTGATCTTATCAGAGGCCGGGGGTTCACCAAACCTGTCCACTCCCACCCCCACTCTGTTCCTCCTAATAAATATGCCCTTGCAGGGAGGAGACTTTTAGACTTCATTCGATAATCGCTGTTCAGACAGCGACGAATGGACTCTCCACCTGCAGGTGTACAAAAGAACTTGCTTGTCTCCTGTTTCGTTCTTGCAAAATAAGTTGGAGTGAGCAAATCTCTAACATTTTGGTGCCGAAACCCGGGATCCTCATACCCACCATCTGACCGGCGAAGGAGGACGTGCTGCATTGTCGACAAGCCAGCGTCCATTAGGAGGACCTGGAAAAGAAAGTCCTGGGAAGAGAATTCTTCGCTGGGCCAGCATCTTAGGTCTGCCTTCGTCTGACAGAGGTGGATTGACGGGATCCGGCGGTGCAACGAACCAGGGGACAAGTAAGTTAAAGCGCTAAAGATACGGCTTTGGTTTGTCCGAGCTATGAGATTCGGCTTTGGTTTGTCCGAGCTATGAGATACGGCTTTGGTTTGTCCGAGCTATGAGATACGGCTTTGGTTTGTCCGAGCTATGAGATTCGGCTTTGGTTTGTCCGAGCTATGAGATTCGGCTTTGGTTTGTCCGAGCTATGAGATTCGGCTTTGGTTTATCCGAGCTATGAGATACGGCTTTGGTTTGTCCGAGCCATGAGGCCTAAAAAAGCGCTGGAGTTGTGTGATTGAGAGTGTGACTGGTAGGATAAATTGACTAAAAAGCAGTTCTAGCGTTGATCCATGGCAATAAAACAGGCTAGTAATTTGTTGAAAGGTCAATTTAAACCTGCATTGAGGATCCTCAAAGCAATAGTTAAATAAATAAATAAGTAATAATAGTAATAATAATAATAATAATATTTTTGAGACAAAGAGATTGTATAACCTAAAACTACTAGAATTAATATGGGAAATAAAAACGGTAAATCTCTTGCGCTGCTCTTCTTTAAAACGAGAAGTTCATGGCAAGTAGATTTCTTAATTATATGCAATATATGCCGAAGTGGAAGAAAAAGTATGGAGTAGAAAGGAAGTTGAGAGTTCAAGTGGTAAAGAAATGCAACTTGCTTCTAGAAAATAAATAAATAAAATTAGAATGTGCTGTCCTCGTGTGCATGGGAGGGACCAGCTCATGATCGACCACAGGAAATGGCCAGCCTGTGACGAATCATTGGTGCTGGGAACTACCTTTTGCGTGCGAGAGCTGTGCATGTGTGTGCGTATATGTTAAAATGATGAACATTGGCTAAAGTTTTAGTATAAAAAAAATTGCTAGACTGTGGTCTATCCAATTTGCACCGCAGAACAGAAATGATTTTGAAAGATAAAAATGAGAGGAAAAAGAGAGAAATCTGTTTGCAAGCAGAAACTAATCCACACTAGTGCATGTTAAGTGTCGAGCCCACATGAGAAATTCGAAAAAAAAAAAAAATGACAGAACATGCTTTCAGGAATTGGAAGAAGCTAAATTGTGAATTTAAGATTTTGCAATGCTACATTTAATAGGAATAATTGATTGGTTGTGTTATAAGATTATGCAAAATTCTAATTGCAAGCTAAATCTGAGCGATTGAGTTCTTCAAATTTAAAAACAAAGAAAAATTCAGATTAATTTGCCAATTGTTTGTTTTAGTTGAGTTTTTTTTTTTGAATTGGTGGATTGTTCTACCAGGAAACCTGAGTTGAAAGTGATATATGAGTGTTGTGTGGTGAGCTTGGATGAATTGGGACCAATGTGATAGGAAGACTCCTTTTTGGAGATTGTGTGAGATACATATGATGAGCATTGATGAATGATTGCCTGAATGAAAGGTTGAATGGTTGAAGTCGTTGGCGACTACTATGGAAAATTAGTAGAGCGACTTTGATGAAAGAGTGATTTTGAGCAGGTTGAATGTTAGAAAGAAACACGTAGCTTTTGGATTGATAATTAACTAGAAAAAAAATGGAGAACCAGTAACACATGTAGAAGATGTGTGAACTGAGAAATTAAGAAGCGTTTTGGAAAGAAAGTCAAACTAAATGATGATGAAATCATATGTAGTACTACAAAACTTTACTACATATGGATTCTCTAAATCATACAATTGAGTAAAATAAAACATACGTTTTGATTTGTATTCAAATTTCTAAGATTCTTGTGATAAACAATGAGAAAACGATTGAAAAGTAACTAAAGAAACTACAACAAAGTGAAAATGTCTAATCATTTGCTAGCTGAGTCGCTCCCCATTCGGGGAGGCCATCCATTTACTTGCTAAGCTAGTTGTCAAAACAGGGGCAAGATTAGAGAATGGCATCTATAAATGACCTACCCTACCAAAGAACCTATGCAAATGGGCTGCAATATTGAGCCATGGTGCGCGTCACATGGCTCAAGAGGAGGGATAGTGGGGCAGGTCAGTCAGCTTTATACAACATATGGATTTGATTCATATTCAAAACATTTTCAAAACAAAACAAACATTTTTTTTTGTAGAGCTTGTTTCAAAAAAAAAAAAAAAAAAAAAAACTCCTATTTGCCAGTTAAATGGGCACTACAATTGACTACGAGAGTTGCAAGCAACAGATGAAGAGCAGTCCTGGGCAGATTATCTAATCAGGACGCTCAAACTGAAAGATGTGTCCAATGCAAATTTACTGCCGCCTGATCTCTCCCCCTCACAGGTGGACAACCCTCAGGTTCACTGTGAGAGCTCACACACAGGAGGCGTGCTATGTGTGTTCGAAACTCCCGCCTTCCTCCACGCAAGTTCGCTTGGAGGCCAGAGCAATGAATGTCACTGAAGCGAAACACGGTGCCTATGATGAACACTTCTGGGCAAATCTCAATGTGACTGTTAAAGGACAAACAATACCACAAGTGGCCTACACAGAGAGACCAGCTGGAGTGAATTACACATGTTACATCCAAGGTAACAAGACCCACGTCTGCATTAACGACGACTGCTCTCCAGGAGGAAACTGGATGGGAGCTCTGGACATCACCGATGAGTGTCAAGATAAGAGAGCCATTTCAGGTGGTTTATCCGATGCTGCCCGCCAACTGGACAGGAGTGTGTGCACCAGTGTGGGTGACAGACCACACCTACAGGATATGACATCATCAGCTGACAGGAGCACACAACTCTTCTGGACTCGACGCAGAGCAGATGCAACCTTTGACCCTCATGACCCTGTCTGGGGTGCGAACGTTCCAGATGACCATAAAGTATGGTCCGTCGGAGACAAAGTTGTCCTTGCGCTCTTCCCTCAGATTGGGGTTGGGAAACTATCGCTCTTCATCGAGACACTGAACTATCGTTTTCAATCCTTTGTGAATCTCTCGCTGCAAGTCAACGATGGACAAAATAGAGAGATTCAGGCTATCAGACTGATGGTCTTGCAAAACAGGATGGTTCTGGACTTGTTGACGGCAGCACAAGGTGGTGTGTGCCACATCATTGGGACTTCCTGTTGCACATACATACCAGGAGAAAATGACACCCACATCAACGACGCCATGAATTCACTGAAGAACTTACAGCAGGCCATGTCTAATGACAAGGTCCCACATCAGTTTGATTTCTTTTCGTGGTTTTTCTCTGGCAACTGGTGGCAACTGCTTTTGAAATTGCTGTCTCCTGTGCTTGTTGTGCTGGTGGTGTTGTGCTCGTTTACGACCTGCGTTATCCCATGTTTGAAGTCTGCTGTGTCGAAGTTTGTGTCCTCTACTGTAGCCCAGGTTCATATACAACTCCTTAGAAATGACGGATGTGATGACGATGATGAAACATGGATTGCGTAGATGCTGTTCTGTTGAGCATGTTTTACAGAAACTTGATGATTTGACCATCGAAAATGCTTCGCAAGTGATGGATACAATGATGTACTGTTTCTGTGTTTTTCTTTTTATTTTTTGTTATTCATAGCATTCTGGCCGCCTGTGGCAACGGGGCCGTGTAAGAATTTTCCTGCTAATAACATCTGGCCAGCAGGTTTTTCGCTTACACAATAAGTTTGATCTGGGGTGTTGAGGTAATGCCTCATCTTCACTGGAAAGTGTTGTTATCATTGTTTGTTGTTTTTATTTTTACCATACTACTTTCTTCATTATACGTATATATGTTTTTTTCTTGCTTATCGTTGTTGTTTGGGGTGGCATAATCATATGATAAATCAGGAGGGAGATGTTAGGGTTTTCAGGTTAGTTTGATCCTATGATTATGTTGGAATGTAGACTGTAATGATTAAATCAATCACGTCTGGCCCTCACAATGTAATGATTAAATCAATCCTGTCTTGCCCTCACAATGTAATGATTAAATCAATCACGTCTGGCCCTCACAATGTAATAATTAAATCAATCACGTCTGGCCCTCACAATGCAGAGTCTGTTTCCCACAATAGTGTAAAACACCCCCTGCTCTGATCTTATCAGAGGCCGGGGGTTCACCAAACCTGTCCACTCCCACCCCCACTCTGTTCCTCCTAATAAATATGCCCTTGCAGGGAGGAGACTTTTAGACTTCATTCGATAATCGCTGTTCAGACAGCGACGAATGGACTCTCCACCTGCAGGTGTACAAAAGAACTTGCTTGTCTCCTGTTTCGTTCTTGCAAAATAAGTTGGAGTGAGCAAATCTCTAACAGTCGCGGCGCCTCATTCGACTTCCAGCGGCCGGCGAGCTCGCGCACCCGCCCGGCACATCCGGGAGGCCGTGCGCACGAGCCAAGTGGCCGAAAATAGCCCCCGCCGAGCGGATCGGCTGTTTATAAGCACCGCGGAGGTGGTCGCGGCGCCTCATTCGACTTCCAGCGGCCGGCGAGATCGCGCACCCGCCCGGCACATCCGGGAGGCCGTGCGCACAAGCCAAGTGGCCGAAAATAGCCCCCGCCGAGCGGATCGGCTGTTTATAAGCACCGCGGAGGTGGTCGCGGCGCCTCAATCGACTTCCAGCGGCCGGCGAGCTCGCGCACCCGCCCGGCACATCCGGGAGGCCGTGCGCACGAGCCAAGTGGCCGAAAATAGCCCCCGCCGAGCGGATCGGCTGTTTATAAGCACCGCGGAGGTGGTCGCGGCGCCTCATTCGACTTCCAGCGGCCGGCGAGCTCGCGCACCCGCCCGGCACATCCGGGAGGCCGTGCACACGAGCCAAGTGGCCGAAAATAGCCCCCGCCGAGCGGATCGGCTGTTTATAAGCACCGCGGAGGTGGTCGCGGCGCCTCATTCGACTTCCAGCGGCCGGCGAGCCCGCGCACCCGCCCGGCACATCCGGGAGGCCGCGACCACCTCCGCGGTGCTTATAAACAGCCGATCCGCTCGGCGGGGGCTATTTTCGGCCACTTGGCTCGTGCGCACGGCCTCCCGGATGTGCCGGGCGGGTGCGCGAGCTCGCCGGCCGCTGGAAGTCGAA
>NC_090860.1:130000-132500 GCF_024217435.2 Syngnathus scovelli | reverse complement strand
CTCGCCGGCCGCTGGAAGTCGAATGAGGCGCCGCGACCACCTCCGCGGTGCTTACAAACAGCCGATCCGCTCGGCGGGGGCTATTTTCGTCCACTTGGCTCGTGCGCACGGCCTCCCGGATGTGCCGGGCGGGTGCGCGAGCTCGCCGGCCGCTGGAAGTCGAATGAGGCGCCGCGCCCACCTCCGCGGTGCTTATAAACAGCCGATCCGCTCGGCGGGGGCTATTTTCGGCCACTTGGCTCGTGCGCACGGCCTCCCGGATGTGCCGGGCGGGTGCGCGAGCTCGCCGCCCGCCGGAAACCGAATGAGGCGCCGCGACCACCTCCGCGGTGCTTATAAACAGCCGATCCGATTGGCGGGGGCTAATTTCGGCCACTTGGCTCGTGCGCACGACCTCCCGGATGTGCCGGGCGGGTGCGAGAGCTCGCCGGCCGCTGGAAGTCGAATGAGGCGCCGCGACCACCTCCGCGGTGCTTATAAACAGCCGATCCGCTCGGCGGGGGCTATTTTCGGCCACTTGGCTCGTGCGCACGGCCTCCCGGATGTGCCGGGCGGGTGCGCGAGCTCGCCGGCCGCTGGAAGTCGAATGAGGCGCCGCGACCACCTCCGCGGTGCTTATAAACAGCCGATCCGCTCGGCGGAGGCTATTTTCGGCCACTTGGCTCGTGCGCACAGCCTCCCGGATGTGCCGGGCGGGTGCGCGAGCTCGCCGCCCGCCGGAAGTCGAATGAGGCGCCGCGACCACCTCCGCGGTGCTTATAAACAGCCGATCCGCTCGGCGGGGGCTATTTTCGGCCACTTGGCTCGTGCGCACGGCCTCCCGGATGTGCCGGGCGGGTGCGCGAGCTCGCCGGCCGCTGGAAGTCGAATGAGGCGCCGCGACCACCTCCGCGGTGCTTATAAACAGCCGATCCACTCGGCGGGGGCTATTTTCGGCCACTTGGCTCGTGCGCACGGCCTCCCGGATGTGCCGGGCGGGTGCGCGAGCTCGCCGGCCGCTGGAAGTCGAATGAGGCGCCGCGACCACCTCCGCGGTGCTTATAAACAGCCGATCCGCTCGGCGGGGGCTATTTTCGGCCACTTGGCTCGTGCGCACGGCCTCCCGGATGTGCCGGGCGGGTGCGCGAGCTCGCCGGCCGCTGGAAGTCGAATGAGGCGCCGCGACCACCTCCGCGGTGCTTATAAACAGCCGATCCGCTCGGCGGGGGCTATTTTCGGCCACTTGGCTCGTGCGCACGGCCTCCCGGATGTGCCGGGCGGGTGCGCAGGCTCGCCGGCCGCTGGAAGTCGAATGAGGCGCCGCGACCACCTCCGCGGTGCTTATAAACAGCCGATCCGCTCGGCGGGGGCTATTTTCGGCCACTTGGCTCGTGCGCACGGCCTCCCGGATGTGCCGGGCGGGTGCGCGAGCTCGCCGGCCGCTGGAAGTCGAATGAGGCGCCGCAACCACCCCCGCGTTGCTTATAAACAGCCGATCCGCTCGGCGGGGGCTATTTTCGGCCACTTGGCTCGTGCGCACGGCCTCCCGGATGTGCCAGGCGGGTGCGCGGGCTCGCCGGCCGCTGGAAGTCGAATGAGGCGCCGCGACCACCTCCGCGGTGCTTATAAACAGCCGATCCGCTCGGCGGGGGCTATTTTCGGCCACTTGGCTCGTGCGCACGGCCTCCCGGATGTGCCGGGCGGGTGCGCGAGCTCGCCGGCCGCTTGAAGTCGAATGAGGCGCCGCGACCACCTCCGCGGTGCTTATAAACAACCGATCCGCTCGGCGGGGGCTATTTTCGGCCACTTGGCTCGTGCGCACGGCCTCCCGGATGTGCCGGGCGGGTGCGCGAGCTCGCTGGCCGCTGGAAGTCGAATGAGGCGCCGCGACCACCTCCGCGGTGCTTATAAACAGCCGATCCGCTCGGCGGGGGCTATTTTCGGCCACTTGGCTCGTGCGCACGGCCTCCCGGATGTACCGGGCGGGTGCGCGAGCTCGCCGGCCGCTTGAAGTCGAATGAGGCGCCGCGACCACCTCCGCGGTGCTTATAAACAGCCGATCCGCTCGGCGGGGGCTATTTTCGGGCACTTGGCTCGTGCGCACGGCCTCCCGGATGTGCCGGGCGGGTGCGCGAGCTCGCCGGCCGCTGGAAGTCGAATGAGGCGCCGCGACCACCTCCGCGGTGAATATAAACAGCCGATCCGCTCGGCGGGGGCTATTTTCGGCCACTTGGCTCGTGCGCACGGCCTCCCGGATGTGCCGGGCGGGTGCGCGAGCTCGCCGGCCGCTGGAAGTCGAATGAGGCGCCGCGACCACCTCCGCGGTGCTTATAAACAGCCGATCCGCTCGGCGGGGGCTATTTTCGGCCACTTGGCTTGTGCGCACGGCCTCCCGGATGTGCCGGGCGGGTGCGCGGGCTCGCCGGCCGCTGGAAGTCGAATGAGGCGCCGCGACCACCTCCGCGGTGCTTATAAACAGCCGATCCGCTCGGCGGGGGCTATTTTCGGCCACTTGGCTCGT
>NC_090860.1:115000-125000 GCF_024217435.2 Syngnathus scovelli | reverse complement strand
CTATTTTCGGCCACTTGGCTCGTGCGCACGGCCTCCCGGATGTGCCGGGCGGGTGCGCGAGCTCGCCGGCCGCTTGAAGTCGAATGAGGCGCCGCGACCACCTCCGCGGTGCTTATAAACAGCCGATCCGCTCGGCGGGGGCTATTTTCGGCCACTTGGCTCGTGCGCACGGCCTCCCGGATGTGCCGGGCGGGTGCGCGAGCTCGCCGGCCGCTGGAAGTCGAATGAGGCGCCGCGACCACCTCCGCGGTGCTTATAAACAGCCGATCCGCTCGGCGGGGGCTATTTTCGGCCACTTGGCTCGTGCGCACGGCCTCCCGGATGTGCCGGGCGGGTGCGCGAGCTTGCCGGCCGCTGGAAGTCGAATGAGGCGCCGCGACCACCTCCGTGGTGCTTATAAACAGCCGATCCGCTCGGCGGGGGCTATTTTCGGCCACTTGGCTCGTGCGCACGGCCTCCCGGATGTGCCGGGCGGGTGCGCGAGCTCGCCGGCCGCTGGAAGTCGAATGAGGCGCCGCGACCACCTCCGCGGTGCTTATAAACAGCCGATCCGCTCGGCGGGGGCTATTTTCGGCCACTTGGCTCGTGCGCACGGCCTCCCGGATGTGCCGGGCGGGTGCGCGAGCTCGCCGGCCGCTTGAAGTCGAATGAGGCGCCGCGACCACCTCCGCGGTGCTTATAAACAGCCGATCCGCTCGGCGGGGGCTATTTTCGGCCACTTGGCTCGTGCGCACGGCCTCCCGGATGTGCCGGGCGGGTGCGCGAGCTCGCCGGCCGCTGGAAGTCGAATGAGGCGCCGCGACCACCTCCGCGGTGCTTATAAACAGCCGATCCGCTCGGCGGGGGCTATTTTCGGCCACTTGGCTCGTGCGCACGGCCTCCCGGATGTGCCGGGCGGGTGCGCGAGCTTGCCGGCCGCTGGAAGTCGAATGAGGCGCCGCGACCACCTCCGCGGTGCTTATAAACAGCCGATCCGCTCGGCGGGGGCTATTTTCGGCCACTTGGCTCGTGCGCACGGCCTCCCGGATGTGCCGGGCGGGTGCGCGAGCTCGCCGGCCGCTGGAAGTCGAATGAGGCGCCGCGACCACCTCCGCGGTGCTTATAAACAGCCGATCCGCTCGGCGGGGGCTATTTTCGGCCACTTGGCTCGTGCGCACGGCCTCCCGGATGTGCCGGGCGGGTGCGCGAGCTCGCCGGCCGCTGGAAGTCGATTGAGGCGCCGCGACCACCTCCGCGGTGCTTATAAACAGCCGATCCGCTCGGCGGGGGCTATTTTCGGCCACTTGGCTTGTGCGCACGGCCTCCCGGATGTGCCGGGCGGGTGCGCGATCTCGCCGGCCGCTGGAAGTCGAATGAGGCGCCGCGACCACCTCCGCGGTGCTTATAAACAGCCGATCCGCTCGGCGGGGGCTATTTTCGGCCACTTGGCTCGTGCGCACGGCCTCCCGGATGTGCCGGGCGGGTGCGCGAGCTCGCCGGCCGCTGGAAGTCGAATGAGGCGCCGCGACTGTTAGAGATTTGCTCACTCCAACTTATTTTGCAAGAACGAAACAGGAGACAAGCAAGTTCTTTTGTACACCTGCAGGTGGAGAGTCCATTCGTCGCTGTCTGAACAGCGATTATCGAATGAAGTCTAAAAGTCTCCTCCCTGCAAGGGCATATTTATTAGGAGGAACAGAGTGGGGGTGGGAGTGGACAGGTTTGGTGAACCCCCGGCCTCTGATAAGATCAGAGCAGGGGGTGTTTTACACTATTGTGGGAAACAGACTCTGCATTGTGAGGGCCAGACGTGATTGATTTAATTATTACATTGTGAGGGCCAGACGTGATTGATTTAATCATTACATTGTGAGGGCAAGACAGGATTGATTTAATCATTACATTGTGAGGGCCAGACGTGATTGATTTAATCATTACAGTCTACATTCCAACATAATCATAGGATCAAACTAACCTGAAAACCCTAACATCTCCCTCCTGATTTATCATATGATTATGCCACCCCAAACAACAACGATAAGCAAGAAAAAAACATATATACGTATAATGAAGAAAGTAGTATGGTAAAAATAAAAACAACAAACAATGATAACAACACTTTCCAGTGAAGATGAGGCATTACCTCAACACCCCAGATCAAACTTATTGTGTAAGCGAAAAACCTGCTGGCCAGATGTTATTAGCAGGAAAATTCTTACACGGCCCCGTTGCCACAGGCGGCCAGAATGCTATGAATAACAAAAAATAAAAAGAAAAACACAGAAACAGTACATCATTGTATCCATCACTTGCGAAGCATTTTCGATGGTCAAATCATCAAGTTTCTGTAAAACATGCTCAACAGAACAGCATCTACGCAATCCATGTTTCATCATCGTCATCACATCCGTCATTTCTAAGGAGTTGTATATGAACCTGGGCTACAGTAGAGGACACAAACTTCGACACAGCAGACTTCAAACATGGGATAACGCAGGTCGTAAACGAGCACAACACCACCAGCACAACAAGCACAGGAGACAGCAATTTCAAAAGCAGTTGCCACCAGTTGCCAGAGAAAAACCACGAAAAGAAATCAAACTGATGTGGGACCTTGTCATTAGACATGGCCTGCTGTAAGTTCTTCAGTGAATTCATGGCGTCGTTGATGTGGGTGTCATTTTCTCCTGGTATGTATGTGCAACAGGAAGTCCCAATGATGTGGCACACACCACCTTGTGCTGCCGTCAACAAGTCCAGAACCATCCTGTTTTGCAAGACCATCAGTCTGATAGCCTGAATCTCTCTATTTTGTCCATCGTTGACTTGCAGCGAGAGATTCACAAAGGATTGAAAACGATAGTTCAGTGTCTCGATGAAGAGCGATAGTTTCCCAACCCCAATCTGAGGGAAGAGCGCAAGGACAACTTTGTCTCCGACGGACCATACTTTATGGTCATCTGGAACGTTCGCACCCCAGACAGGGTCATGAGGGTCAAAGGTTGCATCTGCTCTGCGTCGAGTCCAGAAGAGTTGTGTGCTCCTGTCAGCTGATGATGTCATATCCTGTAGGTGTGGTCTGTCACCCACACTGGTGCACACACTCCTGTCCAGTTGGCGGGCAGCATCGGATAAACCACCTGAAATGGCTCTCTTATCTTGACACTCATCGGTGATGTCCAGAGCTCCCATCCAGTTTCCTCCTGGAGAGCAGTCGTCGTTAATGCAGACGTGGGTCTTGTTACCTTGGATGTAACATGTGTAATTCACTCCAGCTGGTCTCTCTGTGTAGGCCACTTGTGGTATTGTTTGTCCTTTAACAGTCACATTGAGATTTGCCCAGAAGTGTTCATCATAGGCACCGTGTTTCGCTTCAGTGACATTCATTGCTCTGGCCTCCAAGCGAACTTGCGTGGAGGAAGGCGGGAGTTTCGAACACACATAGCACGCCTCCTGTGTGTGAGCTCTCACAGTGAACCTGAGGGTTGTCCACCTGTGAGGGGGAGAGATCAGGCGGCAGTAAATTTGCATTGGACACATCTTTCAGTTTGAGCGTCCTGATTAGATAATCTGCCCAGGACTGCTCTTCATCTGTTGCTTGCAACTCTCGTAGTCAATTGTAGTGCCCATTTAACTGGCAAATAGGAGTTTTTTTTTTTTTTTTTTTTTTTGAAACAAGCTCTACAAAAAAAAATGTTTGTTTTGTTTTGAAAATGTTTTGAATATGAATCAAATCCATATGTTGTATAAAGCTGACTGACCTGCCCCACTATCCCTCCTCTTGAGCCATGTGACGCGCACCATGGCTCAATATTGCAGCCCATTTGCATAGGTTCTTTGGTAGGGTAGGTCATTTATAGATGCCATTCTCTAATCTTGCCCCTGTTTTGACAACTAGCTTAGCAAGTAAATGGATGGCCTCCCCGAATGGGGAGCGACTCAGCTAGCAAATGATTAGACATTTTCACTTTGTTGTAGTTTCTTTAGTTACTTTTCAATCGTTTTCTCATTGTTTATCACAAGAATCTTAGAAATTTGAATACAAATCAAAACGTATGTTTTATTTTACTCAATTGTATGATTTAGAGAATCCATATGTAGTAAAGTTTTGTAGTACTACATATGATTTCATCATCATTTAGTTTGACTTTCTTTCCAAAACGCTTCTTAATTTCTCAGTTCACACATCTTCTACATGTGTTACTGGTTCTCCATTTTTTTTCTAGTTAATTATCAATCCAAAAGCTACGTGTTTCTTTCTAACATTCAACCTGCTCAAAATCACTCTTTCATCAAAGTCGCTCTACTAATTTTCCATAGTAGTCGCCAACGACTTCAACCATTCAACCTTTCATTCAGGCAATCATTCATCAATGCTCATCATATGTATCTCACACAATCTCCAAAAAGGAGTCTTCCTATCACATTGGTCCCAATTCATCCAAGCTCACCACACAACACTCATATATCACTTTCAACTCAGGTTTCCTGGTAGAACAATCCACCAATTCAAAAAAAAAAACTCAACTAAAACAAACAATTGGCAAATTAATCTGAATTTTTCTTTGTTTTTAAATTTGAAGAACTCAATCGCTCAGATTTAGCTTGCAATTAGAATTTTGCATAATCTTATAACACAACCAATCAATTATTCCTATTAAATGTAGCATTGCAAAATCTTAAATTCACAATTTAGCTTCTTCCAATTCCTGAAAGCATGTTCTGTCATTTTTTTTTTTTTTCGAATTTCTCATGTGGGCTCGACACTTAACATGCACTAGTGTGGATTAGTTTCTGCTTGCAAACAGATTTCTCTCTTTTTCCTCTCATTTTTATCTTTCAAAATCATTTCTGTTCTGCGGTGCAAATTGGATAGACCACAGTCTAGCAATTTTTTTTATACTAAAACTTTAGCCAATGTTCATCATTTTAACATATACGCACACACATGCACAGCTCTCGCACGCAAAAGGTAGTTCCCAGCACCAATGATTCGTCACAGGCTGGCCATTTCCTGTGGTCGATCATGAGCTGGTCCCTCCCATGCACACGAGGACAGCACATTCTAATTTTATTTATTTATTTTCTAGAAGCAAGTTGCATTTCTTTACCACTTGAACTCTCAACTTCCTTTCTACTCCATACTTTTTCTTCCACTTCGGCATATATTGCATATAATTAAGAAATCTACTTGCCATGAACTTCTCGTTTTAAAGAAGAGCAGCGCAAGAGATTTACCGTTTTTATTTCCCATATTAATTCTAGTAGTTTTAGGTTATACAATCTCTTTGTCTCAAAAATATTATTATTATTATTATTACTATTATTACTTATTTATTTATTTAACTATTGCTTTGAGGATCCTCAATGCAGGTTTAAATTGACCTTTCAACAAATTACTAGCCTGTTTTATTGCCATGGATCAACGCTAGAACTGCTTTTTAGTCAATTTATCCTACCAGTCACACTCTCAATCACACAACTCCAGCGCTTTTTTAGGCCTCATGGCTCGGACAAACCAAAGCCGTATCTCATAGCTCGGATAAACCAAAGCCGAATCTCATAGCTCGGACAAACCAAAGCCGAATCTCATAGCTCGGACAAACCAAAGCCGAATCTCATAGCTCGGACAAACCAAAGCCGTATCTCATAGCTCGGACAAACCAAAGCCGTATCTCATAGCTCGGACAAACCAAAGCCGAATCTCATAGCTCGGACAAACCAAAGCCGTATCTTTAGCGCTTTAACTTACTTGTCCCCTGGTTCGTTGCACCGCCGGATCCCGTCAATCCACCTCTGTCAGACGAAGGCAGACCTAAGATGCTGGCCCAGCGAAGAATTCTCTTCCCAGGACTTTCTTTTCCAGGTCCTCCTAATGGACGCTGGCTTGTCGACAATGCAGCACGTCCTCCTTCGCCGGTCAGATGGTGGGTATGAGGATCCCGGGTTTCGGCACCAAAATGTTAGAGATTTGCTCACTCCAACTTATTTTGCAAGAACGAAACAGGAGACAAGCAAGTTCTTTTGTACACCTGCAGGTGGAGAGTCCATTCGTCGCTGTCTGAACAGCGATTATCGAATGAAGTCTAAAAGTCTCCTCCCTGCAAGGGCATATTTATTAGGAGGAACAGAGTGGGGGTGGGAGTGGACAGGTTTGGTGAACCCCCGGCCTCTGATAAGATCAGAGCAGGGGGTGTTTTACACTATTGTGGGAAACAGACTCTGCATTGTGAGGGCCAGACGTGATTGATTTAATTATTACATTGTGAGGGCCAGACGTGATTGATTTAATCATTACATTGTGAGGGCAAGACAGGATTGATTTAATCATTACATTGTGAGGGCCAGACGTGATTGATTTAATCATTACAGTCTACATTCCAACATAATCATAGGATCAAACTAACCTGAAAACCCTAACAGCGACCACCTCCGCGGTGCTTATAAACAGCCGATCCGCTCGGCGGGGGCTATTTTCGGCCACTTGGCTCGTGCGCACGGCCTCCCGGATGTGCCGGGCGGGTGCGCGAGCTCGCCGGCCGCTGGAAGTCGAATGAGGCGCCGCGACCACCTCCGCGGTGCTTATAAACAGCCGATCCGCTCGGCGGGGGCTATTTTCGGCCACTTGGCTCGTGCGCACGGCCTCCCGGATGTGCCGGGCGGGTGCGCGAGCTCGCCGCCCGCCGGAAGTCGAATGAGGCGCCGCGACCACCTCTGCGGTGCTTATAAACAGCCGATCCGCTCGGCGGGGGCTATTTTCGGCCACTTGGCTCGTGCGCACGGCCTCCCGGATGTGCCGGGCGGGTGCGCGAGCTCGCCGGCCGCCGGAAGTCGAATGAGGCGCCGCGACCACCTCCGCGGTGCTTATAAACAGCCGATCCGCTCGGCGGGGGCTATTTTCGGCCACTTGGCTCGTGCGCACGGCCTCCCGGATGTGCCGGGCGGGTGCGCGATCTCGCCGGCCGCTGGAAGTCGAATGAGGCGCCGCGACCACCTCCGCGGTGCTTATAAACAGCCGATCCGCTCGGCGGGGGCTATTTTCGGCCACTTGGCTCGTGCGCACGGCCTCCCGGATGTGCCGGGCGGGTGCGCGAGCTCGCCGGCCGCTGGAAGTCGAATGAGGCGCCGCGACCACCTCCGCGGTGCATATAAACAGCCGATCCGATCGGCGGGGGCTATTTTCGGCCACTTGGCTCGTGCGCACGGCCTCCCGGATGTGCCGGGCGGGTGCGCGAGCTCGCCGGCCGCTGGAAGTCGAATGAGGCGCCGCGACCACCTCCGCGGTGCTTATAAACAGCCGATCCGCTCGGCGGGGGCTATTTTCGGCCACTTGGCTCGTGCGCACGGCCTCCCGGATGTGCCGGGCGGGTGCGCGAGCTCGCCGGCCGCTGGAAGTCGAATGAGGCGCCGCGACCACCTCCGCGGTGCTTATAAACAGCCGATCCGCTCGGCGGGGGCTATTTTCGGCCACTTGGCTCGTGCGCACGGCCTCCCGGATGTTCCGGGCGGGTGCGCGAGCTCGCCGGCCGCTGGAAGTCGAATGAGGCGCCGCGACCACCTCCGCGGTGCTTATAAACAGCCGATCCGCTCGGCGGGGGCTATTTTCGGCCACTTGGCTCGTGCGCACGGCCTCCCGGATGTGCCGGGCGGGTGCGCGAGCTCGCCGGCCGCTGGAAGTCGAATGAGGCGCCGCGACCACCTCCGCGGTGCTTATAAACAGCCGATCCGCTCGGCGGGGGCTATTTTCGGCCACTTGGCTCGTGCGCACGGCCTCCCGGATGTGCCGGGCGGGTGCGCGAGCTCGACGGCCGCTGGAAGTCGAATGAGGCGCCGCTACCACCTCCGCGGTGCTTATAAACAGCCGATCCGCTCGGCGGGGGCTATTTTCGGCCACTTGGCTCGTGCGCACGGCCTCCCGGATGTGCCGGGCGGGTGCGCGAGCTCGCCGGCCGCTGGAAGTCGAATGAGGCGCCGCGACCACCTCCGCGGTGCTTATAAACAGCCGATCCGCTCGGCGGGGGCTATTTTCGGCCACTTGGCTCGTGCGCACGGCCTCCCGGATGTGCCGGGCGGGTGCGCGAGCTCGCCGGCCGCTGGAAGTCGAATGAGGCGCCGCGACCACCTCCGCGGTGCTTATAAACAGCCGATCCGCTCGGCGGGGGCTATTTTCGGCCACTTGGCTCGTGAAAACGGCCTCCCGGATGTGCCGGGCGGGTGCGCGAGCTCGCCGGCCGCTGGAAGTCGAATGAGGCGCCGCGACCACCTCCGCGGTGCTTATAAACAGCCGATCCGCTCGGCGGGGGCTATTTTCGGCCACTTGGCTCGTGCGCACGGCCTCCCGGATGTGCCGGGCGGGTGCGCGAGCTCGCCGGCCGCTGGAAGTCGAATGAGGCGCCGCGACCACCTCCGCGGTGCTTACAAACAGCCGATCCGCTCGGCGGGGGCTATTTTCGGCCACTTGGCTCGTGCGCACGGCCTCTCGGATGTGCCGGGCGGGTGGGCGAGCTCGCCGGCCGCTGGAAGTCGAATGAGGCGCCGCGACCACCTCCGCGGTGCTTATAAACAACCGATCCGCTCGGCGGGGGCTATTTTCGGCCACTTGGCTCGTGCGCACGGCCTCCCGGATGTGCCGGGCGGGTGCGCGAGCTCGCCGGCCGCTGGAAGTCGAATGAGGCGCCGCGACCACCTCCGCGGTGCTTATAAACAGCCGATCCGCTCGGCGGGGGCTATTTTCGGCCACTTGGCTCGTGCGCACGGCCTCCCGGATGTGCCGGGCGGGTGCGCGAGCTCGCCGGCCGCTGGAAGTCGAATGAGGTGCCCGACCACCTCCGCGGTGCTTATAAACAGCCGATCCGCTCGGCGGGGGCTATTTTCGGCCACTTGGCTCGTGCGCACGGCCTCCCGGATGTGCCGGGCGGGTGCGCGAGCTCGCCGGCCGCTGGAAGTCGAATGAGGCGCCGCGACCACCTCCGCGGTGCTTATAAACAGCCGATCCGCTCGGCGGGGGCTATTTTCGGCCACTTGGCTCGTGCGCACGGCCTCCCGGATGTGCCGGGCGGGTGCGCGAGCTCGCCGGCCGCTGGAAGTCCAATGAGGCGCCGCGATCTCCTCCGCGGTGCTTATAAAGTGCCGATCCGCTCGGCTTGGAGCTATTTCCGGCCTCCCGTTGGTGCCGGGCGGCGTGCGCGAGCTCGCCGGCCGCGATCTCCTCCGCGGTGCTTATAAACAGCAGCATGCGCACGGCCTCCCAGAATTTGAACACATTTCGTCAATAAATTTTGCATATTGAATTTTGAAGTTTAATATAATGCAACAATTGAGCTCGACTTATACAAAGGATATATCATAAAATCGTAAATTTCCGTCGAATTTTAGGGGGTCGACTTATACACCGAGTCGACCTGTACACCGGCAAATACGGTAAATACGATTAAATAAAATGATACGACTGGCATAAAAACAAATATAAACCACATAAAAATAAAAGTCACCATTACGTTGAATTATTGGGAGCACCGAGCTTGTTTCTCAGAAACGAGCCGGTCCCATCCAGGCGTAATCGGAGACAATGAAACCCGAAGTGGTTAAGGTTTGTCTTTTAATGCAGGATGCTTGGTCTCCATGTGCCGAAGCAGTTTTGAAGGCTTCATTGGCTCGCTCGCTAGTTTCAGGGGCGATTGTGTCTATTAAATGCAAAATGTTGGGTCACCTCACGGCTTACGGCCATACTACCCTGAGAACGCCCGATCTCGTCCGATCTCGGAAGCTAAGCAGGGTCGGGCCTGGTTAGTACTTGAATGGGAGACCGCCTGGGAATACCAGGTGCTGTAAGCTTTTTCTTTTTCTTATGTGCACTTCAATCGTTTAAGAAGCTATTTTTTACAACACCCATCACGAATGGCATCCGGAAACAGCAAGCCTAATTTAAACTCCGACATTGAAACTATAACACGAGTTTGAAAGCTATATTATGTGGTGACATCCACAGCATTGTAGTTAAATTTTTTACCGCTAGAGAGCA
>NC_090860.1:107500-110000 GCF_024217435.2 Syngnathus scovelli | reverse complement strand
TTTTCGGGCACTTGGCTCGTGCGCACGGCCTCCCGGATGTGCCGGGCGGGTGCGCGAGCTCGCCGGCCGCTGGAAGTCGAATGAGGCGCCGCGACCACCTCCGCGGTGAATATAAACAGCCGATCCGCTCGGCGGGGGCTATTTTCGGCCACTTGGCTCGTGCGCACGGCCTCCCGGATGTGCCGGGCGGGTGCGCGAGCTCGCCGGCCGCTGGAAGTCGAATGAGGCGCCGCGACCACCTCCGCGGTGCTTATAAACAGCCGATCCGCTCGGCGGGGGCTATTTTCGGCCACTTGGCTTGTGCGCACGGCCTCCCGGATGTGCCGGGCGGGTGCGCGGGCTCGCCGGCCGCTGGAAGTCGAATGAGGCGCCGCGACCACCTCCGCGGTGCTTATAAACAGCCGATCCGCTCGGCGGGGGCTATTTTCGGCCACTTGGCTCGTGCGCACGGCCTCCCGGATGTGCCGGGCGGGTGCGCGAGCTCGCCGGCCGCTGGAAGTCGAATGAGGCGCCGCGACCACCTCCGCGGTGCTTATAAACAGCCGATCCGCTCGGCGGGGGCTATTTTCGGCCACTTGGCTCGTGCGCACGGCCTCCCGGATGTGCCGGGCGGGTGCGCGAGCTCGCCGGCCGCTGGAAGTCGAATGAGGCGCCGCGACCACCTCCGCGGTGCTTATAAACTGCCGATCCGCTCGGCGGGGGCTATTTTCGGCCACTTGGCTCGTGCGCACGGCCTCCCGGATGTGCCGGGCGGGTGCGCGAGCTCGCCGGCCGCTGGAAGTCCAATGAGGCGCCGCGACCACCTCCGCGGTGCTTATAAACAGCCGATCCGCTCGGCGGGGGCTATTTTCGGCCACTTGGCTCGGGCGCACGGCCTCCCGGATGTGCCGGGCGGGTGCGCGAGCTCGCCGGCCGCTGGAAGTCGAATGAGGCGCCGCGACCACCTCCGCGGTGCTTATAAACAGCCGATCCGCTCGGCGGGGGCTATTTTCGGCCACTTGGCTCGTGCGCACGGCCTCCCGGATGTGCCGGGCGGGTGCGCGAGCTCGCCGGCCGCTTGAAGTCGAATGAGGCGCCGCGACCACCTCCGCGGTGCTTATAAACAGCCGATCCGCTCGGCGGGGGCTATTTTCGGCCACTTGGCTCGTGCGCACGGCCTCCCGGATGTGCCGGGCGGGTGCGCGAGCTCGCCGGCCGCTGGAAGTCGAATGAGGCGCCGCGACCACCTCCGCGGTGCTTATAAACAGCCGATCCGCTCGGCGGGGGCTATTTTCGGCCACTTGGCTCGTGCGCACGGCCTCCCGGATGTGCCGGGCGGGTGCGCGAGCTTGCCGGCCGCTGGAAGTCGAATGAGGCGCCGCGACCACCTCCGCGGTGCTTATAAACAGCCGATCCGCTCGGCGGGGGCTATTTTCGGCCACTTGGCTCGTGCGCACGGCCTCCCGGATGTGCCGGGCGGGTGCGCGAGCTCGCCGGCCGCTGGAAGTCGAATGAGGCGCCGCGACCACCTCCGCGGTGCTTATAAACAGCCGATCCGCTCGGCGGGGGCTATTTTCGGCCTCCCGTTGGTGCCGGGCG
Organism: Syngnathus scovelli; assembly: GCF_024217435.2. Classification (NCBI taxonomy): domain Eukaryota; kingdom Metazoa; phylum Chordata; class Actinopteri; order Syngnathiformes; family Syngnathidae; genus Syngnathus; species Syngnathus scovelli. Next base: position 108,422 of record NC_090860.1, on the reverse strand, counting down.
GCGTGCGCGAGCTCGCCGGCCGCGTTCTCCTCCGCGGTGCTTATAAACAGCAGCATGCGCACGGCCTCCCAGAATTTGAACACATTTCGTCAATAAATTTCGCATATTGAATTTTGAAGTTTAATATAATGCAACAATTGAGCTCGACTTATACAAAGGATATATCATAAAATCGTAAATTTCCGTCGAATTTTAGGGGGTCGACTTATACACCGAGTCGACCTGTACACCGGCAAATACGGTAAATACGATTAAATAAAATGATACGACTGGCATAAAAACAAATATAAACCACATAAAAATAAAAGTCACCATTACGTTGAATTATTGGGAGCACCGAGCTTGTTTCTCAGAAACGAGCCGGTCCCATCCAGGCGTAATCGGAGACAATGAAACCCGAAGTGGTTAAGGTTTGTCTTTTAATGCAGGATGCTTGGTCTCCATGTGCCGAAGCAGTTTTGAAGGCTTCATTGGCTCGCTCGCTAGTTTCAGGGGCGATTGTGTCTATAAAATGCAAAATGTTGGGTCACCTCACGGCTTACGGCCATACTACCCTGAGAACGCCCGATCTCGTCCGATCTCGGAAGCTAAGCAGGGTCGGGCCTGGTTAGTACTTGGATGGGAGACCGCCTGGGAATACCAGGTGCTGTAAGCTTTTTCTTTTTCTTATGTGCACTTCAATCGTTTAAGAAGCTATTTTTTACAACACCCATCACGAATGGCATCCGGAAACAGCAAGCCTAATTTAAACTCCGACATTGAAACTATAACACGAGTTTGAAAGCTATATTATGTGGTGACATCCACAGCATTGTAGTTAAATTTTTTACCGCTAGAGAGCAGACTATGTACAGTGAGCATGGCTCCCTGTGAACTCAAAGCAGCAGGCTTGACTTGTAAAAGAACCCAACACAACACTTCC
>NC_090860.1:85000-97500 GCF_024217435.2 Syngnathus scovelli | reverse complement strand
GAAGTCGAATGAGGCGCCGCGACCACCTCCGCGGTGCTTATAAACAGCCGATCCGCTCGGCGGGGGCTATTTTCGGCCACTTGGCTCGTGCGCACGGCCTCCCGGATGTGCCGGGCGGGTGCGCGAGCTCGCCGGCCGCTGGAAGTCGAATGAGGCGCCGCAACCACCCCCGCGGTGCTTATAAACAGCCGATCCGCTCGGCGGGGGCTATTTTCGGCCACTTGGCTCGTGCGCACGGCCTCCCGGATGTGCCAGGCGGGTGCGCGGGCTCGCCGGCCGCTGGAAGTCGAATGAGGCGCCGCGACCACCTCCGCGGTGCTTATAAAAAGCCGATCCGCTCGGCGGGGGCTATTTTCGGCCACTTGGCTCGTGCGCACGGCCTCCCGGATGTGCCGGGCGGGTGCGCGAGCTCGCCGGCCGCTGGAAGTCGAATGAGGCGCCGCGACCACCTCCGCGGTGCTTATAAACAGCCGATCCGCTCGGCGGGGGCTATTTTCGGCCACTTGGCTCGTGCGCACGGCCTCCCGGATGTGCCGGGCGGGTGCGCGAGCTCGCCGGCCGCTGGAAGTCGAATGAGGCGCCGCGACCACCTCCGCGGTGCTTATAAACAGCCGATCCGCTCGGCGGGGGCTATTTTCGGCCACTTGGCTCGTGCGCACGGCCTCCCGGAGTTGCCGGGCGGGTGCGCGAGCTCGCCGGCCGCTGGAAGTCGAATGAGGCGCCGCGACCACCTCCGCGGTGCTTACAAACAGCCGATCCGCTCGGCGGGGGCTATTTTCGTCCACTTGGCTTGTGCGCACGGCCTCCCGGATGTGCCGGGCGGGTGCGCGGGCTCGCCGGCCGCTGGAAGTCGAATGAGGCGCCGCGACCACCTCCGCGGTGCTTATAAACAGCCGATCCGCTCGGCGGGGGCTATTTTCGGCCACTTGGCTCGTGCGCACGGCCTCCCGGATGTGCCGGGCGGGTGCGCGAGCTCGCCGGCCGCTGGAAGTCGAATGAGGCGCCGCGACCACCTCCGCGGTGCTTATAAACAGCCGATCCGCTCGGCGGGGGCTATTTTCGGCCACTTGGCTCGTGCGCACGCCCTCCCGGATGTGCCGGGCGGGTGCGCGAGCTCGCCGGCCGCTGGAAGTCGAATGAGGCGCCGCGACCACCTCCGCGGTGCTTATAAACTGCCGATCCGCTCGGCGGGGGCTATTTTCGGCCACTTGGCTCGTGCGCACGGCCTCCCGGATGTGCCGGGCGGGTGCGCGAGCTCGCCGGCCGCTGGAAGTCGAATGAGGCGCCGCGACCACCTCCGCGGTGCTTATAAACAGCCGATCCGCTCGGCGGGGGCTATTTTCGGCCACTTGGCTCGTGCGCACGGCCTCCCGGATGTGCCGGGCGGGTGCGCGAGCTCGCCGGCCGCTGGAAGTCTAATGAGGCGCCGCGACCACCTCCGCGGTGCTTATAAACAGCCGATCCGCTCGGCGGGGGCTATTTTCGGCCACTTGACTCGTGCGCACGGCCTCCCGGATGTGCCGGGCGGGTGCGCGAGCTCGCCGGCCGCTTGAAGTCGAATGAGGCGCCGCGACCACCTCCGCGGTGCTTATAAACAGCCGATCCGCTCGGCGGGGGCTATTTTCGGCCACTTGGCTCGTGCGCACGGCCTCCCGGATGTGCCGGGCGGGTGCGCGAGCTCCCCGGCCGCTGGAAGTCGAATGAGGCGCCGCGACCACCTCCGCGGTGCTTATAAACAGCCGATCCGCTCGGCGGGGGCTATTTTCGGCCACTTGGCTCATGCGCACGGCCTCCCGGATGTGCCGGGCGGGTGCACGAGCTCGCCGGCCGCTGGAAGTCGAATGAGGCGCCGCGACCACCTCCGCGGTGCTTATAAACTGCCGATCCGCTCGGCGGGGGCTATTTTCGGCCACTTGGCTCGTGCGCACGGCCTCCCGGATGTGCCGGGCGGGTGCGCGAGCTCGCCGGCCGCTGGAAGTCGAATGAGGCGCCGCGACCACCTCCGCGGTGCTTATAAACAGCCGATCCGCTCGGCCGGGGCTATTTTCGGCCACTTGGCTCGTGCGCACGGCCTCCCGGATGTGCCGGGCGGGTGCGCGATCTCGCCGGCCGCTGGAAGTCGAATGAGGCGCCGCGACCACCTCCGCGGTGCTTATAAACCGCCGATCCGCTCGGCGGGGGCTATTTTCGGCCACTTGGCTCGTGCGCACGGCCTCCCGGATGTGCCGGGCGGGTGCGCGAGCTCGCCGGCCGCTGGAAGTCGAATGAGGCGCCGCGACCACCTCCGCGGTGCTTATAAACAGCCGATCCGCTCGGCGGGGGCTATTTTCGGCCACTTGGCTCGTGCGCACGGCCTCCCGGATGTGCCGGGCGGGTGCGCGAGCTCGCCGGCCGCTGGAAGTCGAATGAGGCGCCGCGACCACCTCCGCGGTGCTTATAAACAGCCGATCCGCTCGGCGGGGGCTATTTTCGGCCACTTGGCTCGTGCGCACGGCCTCCCGGATGTGCCGGGCGGGTGCGCGAGCTCGCCGCCCGCCGGAAGTCGAATGAGGCGCCGCGACCACCTCTGCGGTGCTTATAAACAGCCGATCCGCTCGGCGGGGGCTATTTTCGGCCACTTGGCTCGTGCGCACGGCCTCCCGGATGTGCCGGGCGGGTGCGCGAGCTCGCCGGCCGCTGGAAGTCGAATGAGGCGCCGCGACCACCTCCGCGGTGCTTATAAACAGCCGATCCGCTCGGCGGGGGCTATTTTCGGCCACTTGGCTCGTGCGCACGGCCTCCCGGATGTGCCGGGCGGGTGCGCGAGCTCGCTGGCCGCTGGAAGTCGAATGAGGCGCCGCGACCACCTCCGCGGTGCTTATAAACAGCCGATCCGCTCGGCGGGGGCTATTTTCGGCCACTTGGCTCGTGCGCACGGCCTCCCGGATGTGCCGGGCGGGTGCGCGAGCTCGCCGGCCGCTGGAAGTCGAATGAGGCGCCGCGACCACCTCCGCGGTGCTTATAAACAGCCGATCCGCTCGGCGGAGGCTATTTTCGGCCACTTGGCTCGTGCGCACGGCCTCCCGGATGTGCCGGGCGGGTGCGCGAGCTCGCCGGCCGCTGGAAGTCGAATGAGGCGCCGCGACCACCTCCGCGGTGCTTATAAACAGCCGATCCGCTCGGCGGAGGCTATTTTCGGCCACTTGGCTCGTGCGCACAGCCTCCCGGATGTGCCGGGCGGGTGCGCGAGCTCGCCGCCCGCCGGAAGTCGAATGAGGCGCCGCGACCACCTCCGCGGTGCTTATAAACAGCCGATCCGCTCGGCGGGGGCTATTTTCGGCCACTTGGCTCGTGCGCACGGCCTCCCGGATGTGCCGGGCGGGTGCGCGAGCTCGCCGGCCGCTGGAAGTCGAATGAGGCGCCGCGACCACCTCCGCGGTGCTTATAAACAGCCGATCCGCTCGGCGGGGGCTATTTTCGGCCACTTGGCTCGTGCGCACGGCCTCCCGGATGTGCCGGGCGGGTGCGCGAGCTCGCCGGCCGCTGGAAGTCGAATGAGGCGCCGCGACCACCTCCGCGGTGCTTATAAACAGCCGATCCGCTCGGCGGGGGCTATTTTCGGCCACTTGGCTCGTGCGCACGGCCTCCCGGATGTGCCGGGCGGGTGCGCGAGCTCGCCGGCCGCTGGAAGTCGAATGAGGCGCCGCGACCACCTCCGCGGTGGTTATAAACAGCCGATCCGCTCGGCGGGGGCTATTTTCGGCCACTTGGCTCGTGCGCACGGCCTCCCGGATGTGCCGGGCGGGTGCGCGATCTCGCCGGCCGCTGGAAGTCGAATGAGGCGCCGCGACCACCTCCGCGGTGCTTATAAACAGCCGATCCGCTCGGCGGGGGCTATTTTCGGCCACTTGGCTCGTGCGCACAGCCTCCCGGATGTGCCGGGCGGGTGCGCGAGCTCGCCGGCCGCTGGAAGTCGAATGAGGCGCCGCGACCACCTCCGCGGTGCTTATAAACAGCCGATCCGCTCGGCGGGGGCTATTTTCGGCCACTTGGCTCGTGCGCACGGCCTCCCGGATGTGCCGGGCGGGTGCGCGAGCTCGCCGGCCGCTTGAAGTCGAATGAGGCGCCGCGACCACCTCCGCGGTGCTTATAAACAGCCGATCCGCTCGGCGGGGGCTATTTTCGGCCACTTGGCTCGTGCGCACGGCCTCCCGGATGTGCCGGGCGGGTGCGCGAGCTCCCCGGCCGCTGGAAGTCGAATGAGGCGCCGCGACCACCTCCGCGGTGCTTATAAACAGCCGATCCGCTCGGCGGGGGCTATTTTCGGCCACTTGGCTCGTGCGCACGGCCTCCCGGATGTGCCGGGCGGGTGCGCAGGCTCGCCGGCCGCTGGAAGTCGAATGAGGCGCCGCGACCACCTCCGCGGTGCTTATAAACAGCCGATCCGCTCGGCGGGGGCTATTTTCGGCCACTTGGCTCGTGCGCACGGCCTCCCGGATGTGCCGGGCGGGTGCGCGAGCTCGCCGGCCGCTGGAAGTCGAATGAGGCGCCGCAACCACCCCCGCGGTGCTTATAAACAGCCGATCCGCTCGGCGGGGGCTATTTTCGGCCACTTGGCTCGTGCGCACGGCCTCCCGGATGTGCCAGGCGGGTGCGCGGGCTCGCCGGCCGCTGGAAGTCGAATGAGGCGCCGCGACCACCTCCGCGGTGCTTATAAACAGCCGATCCGCTCGGCGGGGGCTATTTTCGGCCACTTGGCTCGTGCGCACGGCCTCCCGGATGTGCCGGGCGGGTGCGCGAGCTCCCCGGCCGCTGGAAGTCGAATGAGGCGCCGCGACCACCTCCGCGGTGCTTATAAACAGCCGATCCGCTCGGCGGGGGCTATTTTCGGCCACTTGGCTCATGCGCACGGCCTCCCGGATGTGCCGGGCGGGTGCACGAGCTCGCCGGCCGCTGGAAGTCGAATGAGGCGCCGCGACCACCTCCGCGGTGCTTATAAACTGCCGATCCGCTCGGCGGGGGCTATTTTCGGCCACTTGGCTCGTGCGCACGGCCTCCCGGATGTGCCGGGCGGGTGCGCGAGCTCGCCGGCCGCTGGAAGTCGAATGAGGCGCCGCGACCACCTCCGCGGTGCTTATAAACAGCCGATCCGCTCGGCCGGGGCTATTTTCGGCCACTTGGCTCGTGCGCACGGCCTCCCGGATGTGCCGGGCGGGTGCGCGATCTCGCCGGCCGCTGGAAGTCGAATGAGGCGCCGCGACCACCTCCGCGGTGCTTATAAACCGCCGATCCGCTCGGCGGGGGCTATTTTCGGCCACTTGGCTCGTGCGCACGGCCTCCCGGATGTGCCGGGCGGGTGCGCGAGCTCGCCGGCCGCTGGAAGTCGAATGAGGCGCCGCGACCACCTCCGCGGTGCTTATAAACAGCCGATCCGCTCGGCGGGGGCTATTTTCGGCCACTTGGCTCGTGCGCACGGCCTCCCGGATGTGCCGGGCGGGTGCGCGAGCTCGCCGGCCGCTGGAAGTCGAATGAGGCGCCGCGACCACCTCCGCGGTGCTTATAAACAGCCGATCCGCTCGGCGGGGGCTATTTTCGGCCACTTGGCTCGTGCGCACGGCCTCCCGGATGTGCCGGGCGGGTGCGCGAGCTCGCCGCCCGCCGGAAGTCGAATGAGGCGCCGCGACCACCTCTGCGGTGCTTATAAACAGCCGATCCGCTCGGCGGGGGCTATTTTCGGCCACTTGGCTCGTGCGCACGGCCTCCCGGATGTGCCGGGCGGGTGCGCGAGCTCGCCGGCCGCTGGAAGTCGAATGAGGCGCCGCGACCACCTCCGCGGTGCTTATAAACAGCCGATCCGCTCGGCGGGGGCTATTTTCGGCCACTTGGCTCGTGCGCACGGCCTCCCGGATGTGCCGGGCGGGTGCGCGAGCTCGCCGCCCGCCGGAAGTCGAATGAGGCGCCGCGACCACCTCTGCGGTGCTTATAAACAGCCGATCCGCTCGGCGGGGGCTATTTTCGGCCACTTGGCTCGTGCGCACGGCCTCCCGGATGTGCCGGGCGGGTGCGCGAGCTCGCCGGCCGCTGGAAGTCGAATGAGGCGCCGCGACCACCTCCGCGGTGCTTATAAACAGCCGATCCGCTCGGCGGGGGCTATTTTCGGCCACTTGGCTCGTGCACACGGCCTCCCGGAGTTGCCGGGCGGGTGCGCGAGCTCGCCGGCCGCTGGAAGTCGAATGAGGCGCCGCGACCACCTCCGCGGTGCTTACAAACAGCCGATCCGCTCGGCGGGGGCTATTTTCGTCCACTTGGCTCGTGCGCACGGCCTCCCGGATGTGCCGGGCGGGTGCGCGAGCTCGCCGGCCGCTGGAAGTCGAATGAGGCGCCGCGCCCACCTCCGCGGTGCTTATAAACAGCCGATCCGCTCGGCGGGGGCTATTTTCGGCCACTTGGCTCGTGCGCACGGCCTCCCGGATGTGCCGGGCGGGTGCGCGAGCTCGCCGCCCGCCGGAAACCGAATGAGGCGCCGCGACCACCTCCGCGGTGCTTATAAACAGCCGATCCGATTGGCGGGGGCTAATTTCGGCCACTTGGCTCGTGCGCACGACCTCCCGGATGTGCCGGGCGGGTGCGAGAGCTCGCCGGCCGCTGGAAGTCGAATGAGGCGCCGCGACCACCTCCGCGGTGCTTATAAACAGCCGATCCGCTCGGCGGGGGCTATTTTCGGCCACTTGGCTCGTGCGCACGGCCTCCCGGATGTGCCGGGCGGGTGCGCGAGCTCGCCGGCCGCTGGAAGTCGAATGAGGCGCCGCGACCACCTCCGCGGTGCTTATAAACAGCCGATCCGCTCGGCGGAGGCTATTTTCGGCCACTTGGCTCGTGCGCACAGCCTCCCGGATGTGCCGGGCGGGTGCGCGAGCTCGCCGCCCGCCGGAAGTCGAATGAGGCGCCGCGACCACCTCCGCGGTGCTTATAAACAGCCGATCCGCTCGGCGGGGGCTATTTTCGGCCACTTGGCTCGTGCGCACGGCCTCCCGGATGTGCCGGGCGGGTGCGCGAGCTCGCCGGCCGCTGGAAGTCGAATGAGGCGCCGCGACCACCTCCGCGGTGCTTATAAACAGCCGATCCACTCGGCGGGGGCTATTTTCGGCCACTTGGGTCGTGCGCACGGCCTCCCGGATGTGCCGGGCGGGTGCGCGAGCTCGCCGGCCGCTGGAAGTCGAATGAGGCGCCGCGACCACCTCCGCGGTGCTTATAAACAGCCGATCCGCTCGGCGGGGGCTATTTTCGGCCACTTGGCTCGTGCGCACGGCCTCCCGGATGTGCCGGGCGGGTGCGCGAGCTCGCCGGCCGCTGGAAGTCGAATGAGGCGCCGCGACCACCTCCGCGGTGCTTATAAACAGCCGATCCGCTCGGCGGGGGCTATTTTCGGCCACTTGGCTCGTGCGCACGGCCTCCCGGATGTGCCGGGCGGGTGCGCGAGCTCGCCGGCCGCTGGAAGTCGAATGAGGCGCCGCGACCACCTCCGCGGTGCTTATAAACAGCCGATCCGCTCGGCGGAGGCTATTTTCGGCCACTTGGCTCGTGCGCACAGCCTCCCGGATGTGCCGGGCGGGTGCGCGAGCTCGCCGCCCGCCGGAAGTCGAATGAGGCGCCGCGACCACCTCCGCGGTGCTTATAAACAGCCGATCCGCTCGGCGGGGGCTATTTTCGGCCACTTGGCTCGTGCGCACGGCCTCCCGGATGTGCCGGGCGGGTGCGCGAGCTCGCCGGCCGCTGGAAGTCGAATGAGGCGCCGCGACCACCTCCGCGGTGCTTATAAACAGCCGATCCGCTCGGCGGGGGCTATTTTCGGCCACTTGGCTCGTGCGCACGGCCTCCCGGATGTGCCGGGCGGGTGCGCGAGCTCCCCGGCCGCTGGAAGTCGAATGAGGCGCCGCGACCACCTCCGCAATGCTTATAAACAGCCGATCCGCTCGGCGGGGGCTATTTTCGGCCACTTGGCTCGTGCGCACGGCCTCCCGGATGTGCCGTGCGGGTGCGCAGGCTCGCCGGCCGCTGGAAGTCGAATGAGGCGCCGCGACCACCTCCGCGGTGCTTATAAACAGCCGATCCGCTCGGCGGGGGCTATTTTCGGCCACTTGGCTCGTGCGCACGGCCTCCCGGATGTGCCGGGCGGGTGCGCGAGCTCGCCGGCCGCTGGAAGTCGAATGAGGCGCCGCAACCACCCCCGCGGTGCTTATAAACAGCCGATCCGCTCGGCGGGGGCTATTTTCGGCCACTTGGCTCGTGCGCACGGCCTCCCGGATGTGCCAGGCGGGTGCGCGGGCTCGCCGGCCGCTGGAAGTCGAATGAGGCGCCGCGACCACCTCCGCGGTGCTTATAAACAGCCGATCCGCTCGGCGGGGGCTATTTTCGGCCACTTGGCTCGTGCGCACGGCCTCCCGGATGTGCCGGGCGGGTGCGCGAGCTCGCCGGCCGCTTGAAGTCGAATGAGGCGCCGCGACCACCTCCGCGGTGCTTATAAACAGCCGATCCGCTCGGCGGGGGCTATTTTCGGCCACTTGGCTCGTGCGCACGGCCTCCCGGATGTGCCGGGCGGGTGCGCGAGCTCGCTGGCCGCTGGAAGTCGAATGAGGCGCCGCGACCACCTCCGCGGTGCTTATAAACAGCCGATCCGCTCGGCGGGGGCTATTTTCGGCCACTTGGCTCGTGCGCACGGCCTCCCGGATGTGCCGGGCGGGTGCGCGAGCTCGCCGGCCGCTTGAAGTCGAATGAGGCGCCGCGACCACCTCCGCGGTGCTTATAAACAGCCGATCCGCTCGGCGGGGGCTATTTTCGGGCACTTGGCTCGTGCGCACGGCCTCCCGGATGTGCCGGGCGGGTGCGCGAGCTCGCCGGCCGCTGGAAGTCGAATGAGGCGCCGCGACCACCTCCGCGGTTAATATAAACAGCCGATCCGCTCGGCGGGGGCTATTTTCGGCCACTTGGCTCGTGCGCACGGCCTCCCGGATGTGCCGGGCGGGTGCGCGAGCTCGCCGGCCGCTGGAAGTCGAATGAGGCGCCGCGACCACCTCCGCGGTGCTTATAAACAGCCGATCCGCTCGGCGGGGGCTATTTTCGGCCACTTGGCTTGTGCGCACGGCCTCCCGGATGTGCCGGGCGGGTGCGCGGGCTCGCCGGCCGCTGGAAGTCGAATGAGGCGCCGCGACCACCTCCGCGGTGCTTATAAACAGCCGATCCGCTCGGCGGGGGCTATTTTCGGCCACTTGGCTCGTGCGCACGGCCTCCCGGATGTGCCGGGCGGGTGCGCGAGCTCGCCGGCCGCTGGAAGTCGAATGAGGCGCCGCGACCACCTCCGCGGTGCTTATAAACAGCCGATCCGCTCGGCGGGGGCTATTTTCGGCCACTTGGCTCGTGCGCACGGCCTCCCGGATGTGCCGGGCGGGTGCGCGAGATCGCCGGCCGCTGGAAGTCGAATGAGGCGCCGCGACCACCTCCGCGGTGCTTATAAACTGCCGATCCGCTCGGCGGGGGCTATTTTCGGCCACTTGGCTCGTGCGCACGGCCTCCCGGATGTGCCGGGCGGGTGCGCGAGCTCGCCGGCCGCTGGAAGTCCAATGAGGCGCCGCGACCACCTCCGCGGTGCTTATAAACAGCCGATCCGCTCGGCGGGGGCTATTTTCGGCCACTTGGCTCGTGCGCACGGCCTCCCGGATGTGCCGGGCGGGTGCGCGAGCTCGCCGGCCGCTGGAAGTCGAATGAGGCGCCGCGACCACCTCCGCGGTGCTTATAAACAGCCGATCCGCTCGGCGGGGGCTATTTTCGGCCACTTGGCTCGTGCGCACGGCCTCCCGGATGTGCCGGGCGGGTGCGCGAGCTCGCCGGCCGCTTGAAGTCGAATGAGGCGCCGCGACCACCTCCGCGGTGCTTATAAACAGCCGATCCGCTCGGCGGGGGCTATTTTCGGCCACTTGGCTCGTGCGCACGGCCTCCCGGATGTGCCGGGCGGGTGCGCGAGCTCGCCGGCCGCTGGAAGTCGAATGAGGCGCCGCGACCACCTCCGCGGTGCTTATAAACAGCCGATCCGCTCGGCGGGGGCTATTTTCGGCCACTTGGCTCGTGCGCACGGCCTCCCGGATGTGCCGGGCGGGTGCGCGAGCTCGCCGGCCGCTGGAAGTCGAATGAGGCGCCGCGACCACCTCCGCGGTGCTTATAAACAGCCGATCCGCTCGGCGGGGGCTATTTTCGGCCACTTGGCTTGTGCGCACGGCCTCCCGGATGTGCCGGGCGGGTGCGCGGGCTCGCCGGCCGCTGGAAGTCGAATGAGGCGCCGCGACCACCTCCGCGGTGCTTATAAACAGCCGATCCGCTCGGCGGGGGCTATTTTCGGCCACTTGGCTCGTGCGCACGGCCTCCCGGATGTGCCGGGCGGGTGCGCGAGCTCGCCGGCCGCTGGAAGTCGAATGAGGCGCCGCGACCACCTCCGCGGTGCTTATAAACAGCCGATCCGCTCGGCGGGGGCTATTTTCGGCCACTTGGATCGTGCGCACGCCCTCCCGGATGTGCCGGGCGGGTGCGCGAGCTCGCCGGCCGCTGGAAGTCGAATGAGGCGCCGCGACCACCTCCGCGGTGCTTATAAACTGCCGATCCGCTCGGCGGGGGCTATTTTCGGCCACTTGGCTCGTGCGCACGGCCTCCCGGATGTGCCGGGCGGGTGCGCGAGCTCGCCGGCCGCTGGAAGTCGAATGAGGCGCCGCGACCACCTCCGCGGTGCTTATAAACAGCCGATCCGCTCGGCGGGGGCTATTTTCGGCCACTTGGCTCGTGCGCACGGCCTCCCGGATGTGCCGGGCGGGTGCGCGAGCTCGCCGGCCGCTGGAAGTCGAATGAGGCGCCGCGACCACCTCCGCGGTGCTTATAAACAGCCGATCCGCTCGGCGGGGGCTATTTTCGGCCACTTGACTCGTGCGCACGGCCTCCCGGATGTGCCGGGCGGGTGCGCGAGCTCGCCGGCCGCTTGAAGTCGAATGAGGCGCCGCGACCACATCCGCGGTGCTTATAAACAGCCGATCCGCTCGGCGGGGGCTATTTTCGGCCACTTGGCTCGTGCGCACGGCCTCCCGGATGTGCCGGGCGGGTGCGCGAGCTCCCCGGCCGCTGGAAGTCGAATGAGGCGCCGCGACCACCTCCGCGGTGCTTATAAACAGCCGATCCGCTCGGCGGGGGCTATTTTCGGCCACTTGGCTCATGCGCACGGCCTCCCGGATGTGCCGGGCGGGTGCACGAGCTCGCCGGCCGCTGGAAGTCGAATGAGGCGCCGCGACCACCTCCGCGGTGCTTATAAACTGCCGATCCGCTCGGCGGGGGCTATTTTCGGCCACTTGGCTCGTGCGCACGGCCTCCCGGATGTGCCGGGCGGGTGCGCGAGCTCGCCGGCCGCTGGAAGTCGAATGAGGCGCCGCGACCACCTCCGCGGTGCTTATAAACAGCCGATCCGCTCGGCGGGGGCTATTTTCGGCCACTTGGCTCGTGCGCACGGCCTCCCGGATGTGCCGGGCGGGTGCGCGAGCTCGCCGGCCGCTGGAAGTCGAATGAGGCGCCGCGACCACCTCCGCGGTGCTTATAAACAGCCGATCCGCTCGGCGGGGGCTATTTTCGGCCTCCCGTTGGTGCCGGGCGGCGTGCGCGAGCTCGCCGGCCGCGTTCTCCTCCGCGGTGCTTATAAACAGCAGCATGCGCACGGCCTCCCAGAATTTGAACACATTTCGTCAATAAATTTCGCATATTGAATTTTGAAGTTTAATATAATGCAACAATTGAGCTCGACTTATACAAAGGATATATCATAAAATCGTAAATTTCCGTCGAATTTTAGGGGGTCGACTTATACACCGAGTCGACCTGTACACCGGCAAATACGGTAAATACGATTAAATAAAATGATACGACTGGCATAAAAACAAATATAAACCACATAAAAATAAAAGTCACCATTACGTTGAATTATTGGGAGCACCGAGCTTGTTTCTCAGAAACGAGCCGGTCCCATCCAGGCGTAATCGGAGACAATGAAACCCGAAGTGGTTAAGGTTTGTCTTTTAATGCAGGATGCTTGGTCTCCATGTGCCGAAGCAGTTTTGAAGGCTTCATTGGCTCGCTCGCTAGTTTCAGGGGCGATTGTGTCTATAAAATGCAAAATGTTGGGTCACCTCACGGCTTACGGCCATACTACCCTGAGAACGCCCGATCTCGTCCGATCTCGGAAGCTAAGCAGGGTCGGGCCTGGTTAGTACTTGGATGGGAGACCGCCTGGGAATACCAGGTGCTGTAAGCTTTTTCTTTTTCTTATGTGCACTTCAATCGTTTAAGAAGCTATTTTTTACAACACCCATCACGAATGGCATCCGGAAACAGCAAGCCTAATTTAAACTCCGACATTGAAACTATAACACGAGTTTGAAAGCTATATTATGTGGTGACATCCACAGCATTGTAGTTAAATTTTTTACCGCTAGAGAGCA
>NC_090860.1:57500-60000 GCF_024217435.2 Syngnathus scovelli | reverse complement strand
GCGCGAGCTCGCCGGCCGCTGGAAGTCGAATGAGGCGCCGCGACCACCTCCGCGGTGCTTATAAAATGCCGATCCGCTCGGCGGGGGCTATTTTCGGCCACTTGGCTCGTGCGCACGGCCTCCCGGATGTGCCGGGCGGGTGCGCGAGCTCGCCGGCCGCTGGAAGTCGAATGAGGCGCCGCGACCACCTCCGCGGTGCTTATAAACAGCCGATCCGCTCGGCGGGGGCTATTTTCGGCCACTTGGCTCGTGCGCACGGCCTCCCGGATGTTCCGGGCGGGTGCGCGAGCTCGCCGGCCGCTGGAAGTCGAATGAGGCGCCGCGACCACCTCCGCGGTGCTTATAAACAGCCGATCCGCTCGGCGGGGGCTATTTTCGGCCACTTGGCTCGTGCGCACGGCCTCCCGGATGTGCCGGGCGGGTGCGCGAGCTCGCCGCCCGCCGGAAGTCGAATGAGGCGCCGCGACCACCTCTGCGGTGCTTATAAACAGCCGATCCGCTCGGCGGGGGCTATTTTCGGCCATTTGGCTCGTGCGCACGGCCTCCCGGATGTGCCGGGCGGGTGCGCGAGCTCGCCGGCCGCCGGAAGTCGAATGAGGCGCCGCGACCACCTCCGCGGTGCTTATAAACAGCCGATCCGCTCGGCGGGGGCTATTTTCGGCCACTTGGCTCGTGCGCACGGCCTCCCGGATGTGCCGGGCGGGTGCGCGAGCTCGCCGGCCGCTGGAAGTCGAATGAGGCGCCGCGACCACCTCCGCGGTGCTTATAAACAGCCGATCCGTTCGGCGGGGGCTATTTTCGGCCACTTGGCTCGTGCGCACGGCCTCCCGGATGTGCCGGGCGGGTGCGCGAGCTCGCCGGCCGCTGGAAGTCGAATGAGGCGCCGCGACCACCTCCGCGGTGCTTATAAACAGCCGATCCGCTCGGCGGGGGCTATTTTCGGCCACTTGGCTCGTGCGCACGGCCTCCCGGATGTGCCGGGCGGGTGCACGAGCTCGCTGGCCGCTGGAAGTCGAATGAGGCGCCGCGACCACCTCCGCGGTGCTTATAAACAGCCGATCCGCTCGGCGGGGGCTATTTTCGGCCACTTGGCTCGTGCGCACGGCCTCCCGGATGTGCCGGGCGGGTGCGCGAGCTCGCCGGCCGCTGGAAGTCGAATGAGGCGCCGCGACCACCTCCGCGGTGCTTATAAACAGCCGATCCGCTCGGCGGGGGCTATTTTCGGCCACTTGGCTCGTGCGCACGGCCTCTCGGATGTGCCGGGCGGGTGCGCGAGCTCGCCGGCCGCTGGAAGTCGAATGAGGCGCCGCGACCACCTCCGCGGTGCTTATAAACAGCCGATCCGCTCGGCGGGGGCTATTTTCGGCCACTTGGCTCGTGCGCACGGCCTCCCGGATGTGCCGGGCGGGTGCGCGAGCTCGCCGGCCGCTGGAAGTCGAATGAGGCGCCGCGACCACCTCCGCGGTGCTTATAAACAGCCTATCCGCTCGGCGGAGGCTATTTTCGGCCACTTGGCTCGTGCGCACAGCCTCCCGGATGTGCCGGGCGGGTGCGCGAGCTCGCCGCCCGCCGGAAGTCGAATGAGGCGCCGCGACCACCTCCGCGGTGCTTATAAACAGCCGATCCGCTCGGCGGGGGCTATTTTCGGCCACTTGGCTCGTGCGCACGGCCTCCCGGATGTGCCGGGCGGGTGCGCGAGCTCGCCGGCCGCTGGAAGTCGAATGAGGCGCCGCGACCACCTCCGCGGTGCTTATAAACAGCCGATCCGCTCGGCGGGGGCTATTTTCGGCCACTTGGCTCGTGCGCACGGCCTCCCGGATGTGCCGGGCGGGTGCGCGAGCTCGCCGGCCGCTGGAAGTCGAATGAGGCTCCGCGACCACCTCCGCGGTGCTTATAAACAGCCGATCCGCTCGGCGGGGGCTATTTTCGGCCACTTGGCTCGTGCGCACGGCCTCCCGGATGTGCCGGGCGGGTGCGCGAGCTCGCCGGCCGCTGGAAGTCGAATGAGGCGCCGCGACCACCTCCGCGGTGCTTACAAACAGCCGATCCGCTCGGCGGGGGCTATTTTCGGCCACTTGGCTCGTGCGCACGGCCTCCCAGATGTGCCGGGCGGGTGCGCGAGCTCGCCGGCCGCTGGAAGTCGAATGAGGCGCCGCGCCCACCTCCGCGGTGCTTATAAACAGCCGATCCGCTCGGCGGGGGCTATTTTCGGCCACTTGGCTCGTGCGCACGGCCTCCCGGATGTGCCGGGCGGGTGCGCGAGCTCGCCGGCCGCTGGAAGTCGAATGAGGCGCCGCGACCACCTCCGCGGTGCTTATAAACAGCCGATCCGCTCGGCGGGGGCTATTTTCGGCCACTTGGCTCGTGCGCACGGCCTCCCGGATGTGCCGGGCGGGTGCGCGAGCTCGCCGGCCGCTGGAAGTCGAATGAGGCGCCGCGACCACCTCCGCGGTGCTTATAAACAGCCGATCCGCTCGGCGGGGGCTATTTTCGGCCACTT
>NC_090860.1:37500-50000 GCF_024217435.2 Syngnathus scovelli | reverse complement strand
CGACCACCTCCGCGGTGCTTATAAACAGCCGATCCGCTCGGCGGGGGCTATTTTCGGCCACTTGGCTCGTGCGCACGGCCTCCCGGATGTGCCGGGCGGGTGCGCGAGCTCGCCGGCCGCTGGAAGTCGAATGAGGCGCCGCGACCACCTCCGCGGTGCTTATAAACAGCCGATCCGCTCGGCGGGGGCTATTTTCGGCCACTTGGCTCGTGCGCACGGCCTCCCGGATGTTCCGGGCGGGTGCGCGAGCTCGCCGGCCGCTGGAAGTCGAATGAGGCGCCGCGACCACCTCCGCGGTGCTTATAAACAGCCGATCCGCTCGGCGGGGGCTATTTTCGGCCACTTGGCTCGTGCGCACGGCCTCCCGGATGTGCCGGGCGGGTGCGCGAGCTCGCCGCCCGCCGGAAGTCGAATGAGGCGCCGCGACCACCTCTGCGGTGCTTATAAACAGCCGATCCGCTCGGCGGGGGCTATTTTCGGCCATTTGGCTCGTGCGCACGGCCTCCCGGATGTGCCGGGCGGGTGCGCGAGCTCGCCGGCCGCCGGAAGTCGAATGAGGCGCCGCGACCACCTCCGCGGTGCTTATAAACAGCCGATCCGCTCGGCGGGGGCTATTTTCGGCCACTTGGCTCGTGCGCACGGCCTCCCGGATGTGCCGGGCGGGTGCGCGAGCTCGCCGGCCGCTGGAAGTCGAATGAGGCGCCGCGACCACCTCCGCGGTGCTTATAAACAGCCGATCCGTTCGGCGGGGGCTATTTTCGGCCACTTGGCTCGTGCGCACGGCCTCCCGGATGTGCCGGGCGGGTGCGCGAGCTCGCCGGCCGCTGGAAGTCGAATGAGGCGCCGCGACCACCTCCGCGGTGCTTATAAACAGCCGATCCGCTCGGCGGGGGCTATTTTCGGCCACTTGGCTCGTGCGCACGGCCTCCCGGATGTGCCGGGCGGGTGCACGAGCTCGCTGGCCGCTGGAAGTCGAATGAGGCGCCGCGACCACCTCCGCGGTGCTTATAAACAGCCGATCCGCTCGGCGGGGGCTATTTTCGGCCACTTGGCTCGTGCGCACGGCCTCCCGGATGTGCCGGGCGGGTGCGCGAGCTCGCCGGCCGCTGGAAGTCGAATGAGGCGCCGCGACCACCTCCGCGGTGCTTATAAACAGCCGATCCGCTCGGCGGGGGCTATTTTCGGCCACTTGGCTCGTGCGCACGGCCTCTCGGATGTGCCGGGCGGGTGCGCGAGCTCGCCGGCCGCTGGAAGTCGAATGAGGCGCCGCGACCACCTCCGCGGTGCTTATAAACAGCCGATCCGCTCGGCGGGGGCTATTTTCGGCCACTTGGCTCGTGCGCACGGCCTCCCGGATGTGCCGGGCGGGTGCGCGAGCTCGCCGGCCGCTGGAAGTCGAATGAGGCGCCGCGACCACCTCCGCGGTGCTTATAAACAGCCTATCCGCTCGGCGGAGGCTATTTTCGGCCACTTGGCTCGTGCGCACAGCCTCCCGGATGTGCCGGGCGGGTGCGCGAGCTCGCCGCCCGCCGGAAGTCGAATGAGGCGCCGCGACCACCTCCGCGGTGCTTATAAACAGCCGATCCGCTCGGCGGGGGCTATTTTCGGCCACTTGGCTCGTGCGCACGGCCTCCCGGATGTGCCGGGCGGGTGCGCGAGCTCGCCGGCCGCTGGAAGTCGAATGAGGCGCCGCGACCACCTCCGCGGTGCTTATAAACAGCCGATCCGCTCGGCGGGGGCTATTTTCGGCCACTTGGCTCGTGCGCACGGCCTCCCGGATGTGCCGGGCGGGTGCGCGAGCTCGCCGGCCGCTGGAAGTCGAATGAGGCGCCGCGACCACCTCCGCGGTGCTTATAAACAGCCGATCCGCTCGGCGGGGGCTATTTTCGGCCACTTGGCTCGTGCGCACGGCCTCCCGGATGTGCCGGGCGGGTGCGCGAGCTCGCCGGCCGCTGGAAGTCGAATGAGGCGCCGCGACCACCTCCGCGGTGCTTACAAACAGCCGATCCGCTCGGCGGGGGCTATTTTCGGCCACTTGGCTCGTGCGCACGGCCTCCCAGATGTGCCGGGCGGGTGCGCGAGCTCGCCGGCCGCTGGAAGTCGAATGAGGCGCCGCGCCCACCTCCGCGGTGCTTATAAACAGCCGATCCGCTCGGCGGGGGCTATTTTCGGCCACTTGGCTCGTGCGCACGGCCTCCCGGATGTGCCGGGCGGGTGCGCGAGCTCGCCGGCCGCTGGAAGTCGAATGAGGCGCCGCGACCACCTCCGCGGTGCTTATAAACAGCCGATCCGCTCGGCGGGGGCTATTTTCGGCCACTTGGCTCGTGCGCACGGCCTCCCGGATGTGCCGGGCGGGTGCGCGAGCTCGCCGGCCGCTGGAAGTCGAATGAGGCGCCGCGACCACCTCCGCGGTGCTTATAAACAGCCGATCCGCTCGGCGGGGGCTATTTTCGGCCACTTGGCTCGTGCGCACGGCCTCTCGGATGTGCCGGGCGGGTGCGCGAGCTCGCCGGCCGCTGGAAGTCGAATGAGGCGCCGCGACCACCTCCGCGGTGCTTATAAACAGCCGATCCGCTCGGCGGGGGCTATTTTCGGCCACTTGGCTCGTGCGCACGGCCTCCCGGATGTGCCGGGCGGGTGCGCGAGCTCGCCGGCCGCTGGAAGTCGAATGAGGCGCCGCGACCACCTCCGCGGTGCTTATAAACAGCCTATCCGCTCGGCGGAGGCTATTTTCGGCCACTTGGCTCGTGCGCACAGCCTCCCGGATGTGCCGGGCGGGTGCGCGAGCTCGCCGCCCGCCGGAAGTCGAATGAGGCGCCGCGACCACCTCCGCGGTGCTTATAAACAGCCGATCCGCTCGGCGGGGGCTATTTTCGGCCACTTGGCTCGTGCGCACGGCCTCCCGGATGTGCCGGGCGGGTGCGCGAGCTCGCCGGCCGCTGGAAGTCGAATGAGGCGCCGCGACCACCTCCGCGGTGCTTATAAACAGCCGATCCGCTCGGCGGGGGCTATTTTCGGCCACTTGGCTCGTGCGCACGGCCTCCCGGATGTGCCGGGCGGGTGCGCGAGCTCGCCGGCCGCTGGAAGTCGAATGAGGCGCCGCGACCACCTCCGCGGTGCTTATAAACAGCCGATCCGCTCGGCGGGGGCTATTTTCGGCCACTTGGCTCGTGCGCACGGCCTCCCGGATGTGCCGGGCGGGTGCGCGAGCTCGCCGGCCGCTGGAAGTCGAATGAGGCGCCGCGACCACCTCCGCGGTGCTTACAAACAGCCGATCCGCTCGGCGGGGGCTATTTTCGGCCACTTGGCTCGTGCGCACGGCCTCCCAGATGTGCCGGGCGGGTGCGCGAGCTCGCCGGCCGCTGGAAGTCGAATGAGGCGCCGCGCCCACCTCCGCGGTGCTTATAAACAGCCGATCCGCTCGGCGGGGGCTATTTTCGGCCACTTGGCTCGTGCGCACGGCCTCCCGGATGTGCCGGGCGGGTGCGCGAGCTCGCCGGCCGCTGGAAGTCGAATGAGGCGCCGCGACCACCTCCGCGGTGCTTATAAACAGCCGATCCGCTCGGCGGGGGCTATTTTCGGCCACTTGGCTCGTGCGCACGGCCTCCCGGATGTGCCGGGCGGGTGCGCGAGCTCGCCGGCCGCTGGAAGTCGAATGAGGCGCCGCGACCACCTCCGCGGTGCTTATTAACAGCCGATCCGCTCGGCGGGGGCTATTTTCGGCCACTTGGCTCGTGCGCACGGCCTCCCGGATGTGCCGGGCGGGTGCGCGAGCTCGCCGGCCGCTTGAAGTCGAATGAGGCGCCGCGACCACCTCCGCGGTGCTTATAAACAGCCGATCCGCTCGGCGGGGGCTATTTTCGGCCACTTGGCTCGTGCGCACGGCCTCCCGGATGTGCCGGGCGGGTGCGCGAGCTCGCCGGCCGCTGGAAGTCGAATGAGGCGCCGCGACCACCTCCGCGGTGCTTATAAACAGCCGATCCGCTCGGCGGGGGCTATTTTCGGCCACTTGGCTCGTGCGCACGGCCTCCCGGATGTGCCGGGCGGGTGCGCGAGCTCGCCGGCCGCTGGAAGTCGAATGAGGCGCCGCGACCACCTCCGCGGTGCTTATAAACAGCCGATCCGCTCGGCGGGGGCTATTTTCGGCCACTTGGCTCGTGCGCACGGCCTCCCGGATGTGCCGGGCGGGTGCGCGAGCTCGCCGGCCGCTGGAAGTCGAATGAGGCGCCGCGACCACCTCCGCGGTGCTTATAAACAGCCGATCCGCTCGGCGGGGGCTATTTTCGGCCACTTGGCTCGTGCGCACGGCCTCCCGGATGTGCCGGGCGGGTGCGCGAGCTCGTTGGCCGCTGGAAGTCGAATGAGGCGCCGCGACCACCTCCGCGGTGCTTATAAACAGCCGATCCGCTCGGCGGGGGCTATTTTCGGCCACTTGGCTCGTGCGCACGGCGTCCCGGATGTGCCGGGCGGGTGCGCGAGCTCGCCGGCCGCTGGAAGTCGAATGAGGCGCCGCGACCACCTCCGCGGTGCTTATAAACAGCCGATCCGCTCGGCGGGGGCTATTTTCGGCCACTTGGCTCGTGCGCACGGCCTCCCGGATGTGCCGGGCGGGTGCGCGAGCTCGCCGGCCGCTGGAAGTCGAATGAGGCGCCGCGACCACCTCCGCGGTGCTTATAAACAGCCGATCCGCTCGGCGGGGGCTATTTTCGGCCACTTGGCTCGTGCGCACGGCCTCCCGGATGTTCCGGGCGGGTGCGCGAGCTCGTCGGCCGCTGGAAGTCGAATGAGGCGCCGCGACCACCTCCGCGGTGCTTATAAACAGCCGATCCGCTCGGCGGGGGCTATTTTCGGCCACTTGGCTCGTGCGCACGGCCTCCCGGATGTGCCGGGCGGGTGCGCGAGCTCGCCGGCCGCTGGAAGTCGAATGAGGCGCCGCGACCACCTCCGCGGTGCTTATAAAAAGCCGATCCGCTCGGCGGGGGCTATTTTCGGCCACTTGGCTCGTGCGCACGGCCTCCCGGATGTGCCGGGCGGGTGCGCGAGCTCGCCGGCCGTTGGAAGTCGAATGAGGCGCCGCGACCACCTCCGCGGTGCTTATAAACAGCCGATCCGCTCGGCGGGGGCTATTTTCGGCCACTTGGCTCGTGCGCACGGCCTCCCGGATGTGCCGGGCGGGTGCGCGAGCTCGCCGGCCGCTGGAAGTCGAATGAGGCGCCGCGACCACCTCCGCGGTGCTTATAAACAGCCGATCCGCTCGGCGGGGGCTATTTTCGGCCACTTGGCTCGTGCGCACGGCCTCCCGGATGTGCCGGGCGGGTGCACGAGCTCGCTGGCCGCTGGAAGTCGAATGAGGCGCCGCGACCACCTCCGCAGTGCTTATAAACAGCCGATCCGCTCGGCGGGGGCTATTTTCGGCCACTTGGCTCGTGCGCACGGCCTCCCGGATGTGCCGGGCGGGTGCGCGAGCTCGCCGGCCGCTGGAAGTCGAATGAGGCGCCGCGACCACCTCCGCGGTGCTTATAAACAGCCGATCCGCTCGGCGGGGGCTATTTTCGGCCACTTGGCTCGTGCGCACGGCCTCCCGGATGTGCCGGGCGGGTGCGCGAGCTCGCCGGCCGCTGGAAGTCGAATGAGGCGCCGCGACCACCTCCGCGGTGCTTATAAACAGCCGATCCGCTCGGCGGGGGCTATTTTCGGCCACTTGGCTCGTGCGCACGGCCTCCCGGATGTGCCGGGCGGGTGCGCGAGCTCGCCGGCCGCTGGAAGTCGAATGAGGCGCCGCGACCACCTCCGCGGTGCTTATAAACAGCCGATCCGCTCGGCGGGGGCTATTTTCGGCCACTTGGCTCGTGCGCACGGCCTCCCGGATGTGCCGGGCGGGTGCGCGAGCTCGCCGGCCGCTGGAAGTCGAATGAGGCGCCGCGACCACCTCCGCGGTGCTTATAAACAGCCGATCCGCTCGGCGGGGGCTATTTTCGGCCACTTGGCTCGTGCGCACGGCCTCCCGGATGTGCCGGGCGGGTGCGCGAGCTCGCCGGCCGCTGGAAGTCGAATGAGGCGCCGCGACCACCTCCGCGGTGCTTATAAACAGCCGATCCGCTCGGCGGGGGCTATTTTCGGCCACTTGGCTCGTGCGCACGGCCTCCCGGATGTGCCGGGCGGGTGCGCGAGCTCGCGGGCCGCTGGAAGTCGAATGAGGCGCCGCGACCACCTCCGCGGTGCTTATTAACAGCCGATCCGCTCGGCGGGGGCTATTTTCGGCCACTTGGCTCGTGCGCACAGCCTCCCGGATGTGCCGGGCGGGTGCGCGAGCTCGCCGGCCGCTGGAAGTCGAATGAGGCGCCGCGACCACCTCCGCGGTGCTTATAAACAGCCGATCCGCTCGGCGGGGGCTATTTTCGGCCACTTGGCTCGTGCGCACGGCCTCCCGGATGTGCCGGGCGGGTGCGCGAGCTCGCCGGCCGCTGGAAATCGAATGAGGCGCCGCGACCACCTCCGCGGTGCTTATAAACAGCCGATCCGCTCGGCGGGGGCTATTTTCGGCCACTTGGCTCGTGCGCACGGCCTCCCGGATGTGCCGGGCGGGTGCGCGAGCTCGCCGGCCGCTGGAAGTCGAATGAGGCGCCGCGACCACCTCCGCGGTGCTTATAAACAGCCGATCCGCTCGGCGGGGGCTATTTTCGGCCACTTGGCTCGTGCGCACGGCCTCCCGGATGTGCCGGGGGGGTGCGCGAGCTCGCCGGCCGCTGGAAGTCGAATGAGGCGCCGCGACCACCTCCGCGGTGCTTATAAACAGCCGATCCGCTCGGCGGGGGCTATTTTCGGCCACTTGGCTCGTGCGCACGGCCTCCCGGATGTGCCGGGCGGGTGCGCGAGCTCGCCGGCCGCTGGAAGTCGAATGAGGCGCCGCGACCACCTCCGCGGTGCTTATAAACAGCCGATCCGCTCGGCGGGGGCTATTTTCGGCCACTTGGCTCGTGCGCACGGCCTCCCGGATGTGCCGGGCGGGTGCGCGAGCTCGCCGGCCGCTGGAAGTCGAATGAGGCGCCGCGACCACCTCCGCGGTGCTTATAAACAGCCGATCCGCTCGGCGGGGGCTATTTTCGGCCACTTGGCTCGTGCGCACGGCCTCCCGGATGTGCCGGGCGGGTGCGCGAGCTCGCCGGCCGCTGGAAGTCGAATGAGGCGCCGCGACCACCTCCGCGGTGCTTATAAACAACCGATCCGCTCGGCGGGGGCTATTTTCGGCCACTTGGCTCGTGCGCACGGCCTCCCGGATGTGCCGGGCGGGTGCGCGAGCTCGCCGGCCGCTGGAAGTCCAATGAGGCGCCGCGATCTCCTCCGCGGTGCTTATAAACAGCCGATCCGCTCGGCGGGGGCTATTTTCGGCCACTTGGCTCGTGCGCACGGCCTCCCGGATGTGCCGGGCGGGTGCGCGAGCTCGCCGGCCGCTGGAAGTCGAATGAGGCGCCGCGACCACCTCCGCGGTGCTTATAAACAGCCGATCCGCTCGGCGGGGGCTATTTTCGGCCACTTGGCTCGTGCGCACGGCCTCCCGGATGTGCCGGGCGGGTGCGCGAGCTCGCCGGCCGCTGGAAGTCGAATGAGGCGCCGCGACCACCTCCGCGGTGCTTATAAACAGCCGATCCGCTCGGCGGGGGCTATTTTCGGCCACTTGGCTCGTGCGCACGGCCTCCCGGATGTTCCGGGCGGGTGCGCGAGCTCGCCGGCCGCTGGAAGTCGAATGAGGCGCCGCGACCACCTCCGCGGTGCTTATAAACAGCCGATCCGCTCGGCGGGGGCTATTTTCGGCCACTTGGCTCGTGCGCACGGCCTCCCGGATGTGCCGGGCGGGTGCGCGAGCTCGCCGCCCGCCGGAAGTCGAATGAGGCGCCGCGACCACCTCTGCGGTGCTTATAAACAGCCGATCCGCTCGGCGGGGGCTATTTTCGGCCATTTGGCTCGTGCGCACGGCCTCCCGGATGTGCCGGGCGGGTGCGCGAGCTCGCCGGCCGCCGGAAGTCGAATGAGGCGCCGCGACCACCTCCGCGGTGCTTATAAACAGCCGATCCGCTCGGCGGGGGCTATTTTCGGCCACTTGGCTCGTGCGCACGGCCTCCCGGATGTGCCGGGCGGGTGCGCGAGCTCGCCGGCCGCTGGAAGTCGAATGAGGCGCCGCGACCACCTCCGCGGTGCTTATAAACAGCCGATCCGTTCGGCGGGGGCTATTTTCGGCCACTTGGCTCGTGCGCACGGCCTCCCGGATGTGCCGGGCGGGTGCGCGAGCTCGCCGGCCGCTGGAAGTCGAATGAGGCGCCGCGACCACCTCCGCGGTGCTTATAAACAGCCGATCCGCTCGGCGGGGGCTATTTTCGGCCACTTGGCTCGTGCGCACGGCCTCCCGGATGTGCCGGGCGGGTGCACGAGCTCGCTGGCCGCTGGAAGTCGAATGAGGCGCCGCGACCACCTCCGCGGTGCTTATAAACAGCCGATCCGCTCGGCGGGGGCTATTTTCGGCCACTTGGCTCGTGCGCACGGCCTCCCGGATGTGCCGGGCGGGTGCGCGAGCTCGCCGGCCGCTGGAAGTCGAATGAGGCGCCGCGACCACCTCCGCGGTGCTTATAAACAGCCGATCCGCTCGGCGGGGGCTATTTTCGGCCACTTGGCTCGTGCGCACGGCCTCTCGGATGTGCCGGGCGGGTGCGCGAGCTCGCCGGCCGCTGGAAGTCGAATGAGGCGCCGCGACCACCTCCGCGGTGCTTATAAACAGCCGATCCGCTCGGCGGGGGCTATTTTCGGCCACTTGGCTCGTGCGCACGGCCTCCCGGATGTGCCGGGCGGGTGCGCGAGCTCGCCGGCCGCTGGAAGTCGAATGAGGCGCCGCGACCACCTCCGCGGTGCTTATAAACAGCCTATCCGCTCGGCGGAGGCTATTTTCGGCCACTTGGCTCGTGCGCACAGCCTCCCGGATGTGCCGGGCGGGTGCGCGAGCTCGCCGCCCGCCGGAAGTCGAATGAGGCGCCGCGACCACCTCCGCGGTGCTTATAAACAGCCGATCCGCTCGGCGGGGGCTATTTTCGGCCACTTGGCTCGTGCGCACGGCCTCCCGGATGTGCCGGGCGGGTGCGCGAGCTCGCCGGCCGCTGGAAGTCGAATGAGGCGCCGCGACCACCTCCGCGGTGCTTATAAACAGCCGATCCGCTCGGCGGGGGCTATTTTCGGCCACTTGGCTCGTGCGCACGGCCTCCCGGATGTGCCGGGCGGGTGCGCGAGCTCGCCGGCCGCTGGAAGTCGAATGAGGCGCCGCGACCACCTCCGCGGTGCTTATAAACAGCCGATCCGCTCGGCGGGGGCTATTTTCGGCCACTTGGCTCGTGCGCACGGCCTCCCGGATGTGCCGGGCGGGTGCGCGAGCTCGCCGGCCGCTGGAAGTCGAATGAGGCGCCGCGACCACCTCCGCGGTGCTTACAAACAGCCGATCCGCTCGGCGGGGGCTATTTTCGGCCACTTGGCTCGTGCGCACGGCCTCCCAGATGTGCCGGGCGGGTGCGCGAGCTCGCCGGCCGCTGGAAGTCGAATGAGGCGCCGCGCCCACCTCCGCGGTGCTTATAAACAGCCGATCCGCTCGGCGGGGGCTATTTTCGGCCACTTGGCTCGTGCGCACGGCCTCCCGGATGTGCCGGGCGGGTGCGCGAGCTCGCCGGCCGCTGGAAGTCGAATGAGGCGCCGCGACCACCTCCGCGGTGCTTATAAACAGCCGATCCGCTCGGCGGGGGCTATTTTCGGCCACTTGGCTCGTGCGCACGGCCTCCCGGATGTGCCGGGCGGGTGCGCGAGCTCGCCGGCCGCTGGAAGTCGAATGAGGCGCCGCGACCACCTCCGCGGTGCTTATAAACAGCCGATCCGCTCGGCGGGGGCTATTTTCGGCCACTTGGCTCGTGCGCACGGCCTCTCGGATGTGCCGGGCGGGTGCGCGAGCTCGCCGGCCGCTGGAAGTCGAATGAGGCGCCGCGACCACCTCCGCGGTGCTTATAAACAGCCGATCCGCTCGGCGGGGGTTATTTTCGGCCACTTGGCTCGTGCGCACGGCCTCCCGGATGTGCCGGGCGGGTGCGCGAGCTCGCCGGCCGCTGGAAGTCGAATGAGGCGCCGCGACCACCTCCGCGGTGCTTATAAACAGCCTATCCGCTCGGCGGAGGCTATTTTCGGCCACTTGGCTCGTGCGCACAGCCTCCCGGATGTGCCGGGCGGGTGCGCGAGCTCGCCGCCCGCCGGAAGTCGAATGAGGCGCCGCGACCACCTCCGCGGTGCTTATAAACAGCCGATCCGCTCGGCGGGGGCTATTTTCGGCCACTTGGCTCGTGCGCACGGCCTCCCGGATGTGCCGGGCGGGTGCGCGAGCTCGCCGGCCGCTGGAAGTCGAATGAGGCGCCGCGACCACCTCCGCGGTGCTTATAAACAGCCGATCCGCTCGGCGGGGGCTATTTTCGGCCACTTGGCTCGTGCGCACGGCCTCCCGGATGTGCCGGGCGGGTGCGCGAGCTCGCCGGCCGCTGGAAGTCGAATGAGGCGCCGCGACCACCTCCGCGGTGCTTATAAACAGCCGATCCGCTCGGCGGGGGCTATTTTCGGCCACTTGGCTCGTGCGCACGGCCTCCCGGATGTGCCGGGCGGGTGCGCGAGCTCGCCGGCCGCTGGAAGTCGAATGAGGCGCCGCGACCACCTCCGCGGTGCTTACAAACAGCCGATCCGCTCGGCGGGGGCTATTTTCGGCCACTTGGCTCGTGCGCACGGCCTCCCAGATGTGCCGGGCGGGTGCGCGAGCTCGCCGGCCGCTGGAAGTCGAATGAGGCGCCGCGCCCACCTCCGCGGTGCTTATAAACAGCCGATCCGCTCGGCGGGGGCTATTTTCGGCCACTTGGCTCGTGCGCACGGCCTCCCGGATGTGCCGGGCGGGTGCGCGAGCTCGCCGGCCGCTGGAAGTCGAATGAGGCGCCGCGACCACCTCCGCGGTGCTTATAAACAGCCGATCCGCTCGGCGGGGGCTATTTTCGGCCACTTGGCTCGTGCGCACGGCCTCCCGGATGTGCCGGGCGGGTGCGCGAGCTCGCCGGCCGCTGGAAGTCGAATGAGGCGCCGCGACCACCTCCGCGGTGCTTATTAACAGCCGATCCGCTCGGCGGGGGCTATTTTCGGCCACTTGGCTCGTGCGCACGGCCTCCCGGATGTGCCGGGCGGGTGCGCGAGCTCGCCGGCCGCTTGAAGTCGAATGAGGCGCCGCGACCACCTCCGCGGTGCTTATAAACAGCCGATCCGCTCGGCGGGGGCTATTTTCGGCCACTTGGCTCGTGCGCACGGCCTCCCGGATGTGCCGGGCGGGTGCGCGAGCTCGCCGGCCGCTGGAAGTCGAATGAGGCGCCGCGACCACCTCCGCGGTGCTTATAAACAGCCGATCCGCTCGGCGGGGGCTATTTTCGGCCACTTGGCTCGTGCGCACGGCCTCCCGGATGTGCCGGGCGGGTGCGCGAGCTCGCCGGCCGCTGGAAGTCGAATGAGGCGCCGCGACCACCTCCGCGGTGCTTATAAACAGCCGATCCGCTCGGCGGGGGCTATTTTCGGCCACTTGGCTCGTGCGCACGGCCTCCCGGATGTGCCGGGCGGGTGCGCGAGCTCGCCGGCCGCTGGAAGTCGAATGAGGCGCCGCGACCACCTCCGCGGTGCTTATAAACAGCCGATCCGCTCGGCGGGGGCTATTTTCGGCCACTTGGCTCGTGCGCACGGCCTCCCGGATGTGCCGGGCGGGTGCGCGAGCTCGTTGGCCGCTGGAAGTCGAATGAGGCGCCGCGACCACCTCCGCGGTGCTTATAAACAGCCGATCCGCTCGGCGGGGGCTATTTTCGGCCACTTGGCTCGTGCGCACGGCGTCCCGGATGTGCCGGGCGGGTGCGCGAGCTCGCCGGCCGCTGGAAGTCGAATGAGGCGCCGCGACCACCTCCGCGGTGCTTATAAACAGCCGATCCGCTCGGCGGGGGCTATTTTCGGCCACTTGGCTCGTGCGCACGGCCTCCCGGATGTGCCGGGCGGGTGCGCGAGCTCGCCGGCCGCTGGAAGTCGAATGAGGCGCCGCGACCACCTCCGCGGTGCTTATAAACAGCCGATCCGCTCGGCGGGGGCTATTTTCGGCCACTTGGCTCGTGCGCACGGCCTCCCGGATGTTCCGGGCGGGTGCGCGAGCTCGTCGGCCGCTGGAAGTCGAATGAGGCGCCGCGACCACCTCCGCGGTGCTTATAAACAGCCGATCCGCTCGGCGGGGGCTATTTTCGGCCACTTGGCTCGTGCGCACGGCCTCCCGGATGTGCCGGGCGGGTGCGCGAGCTCGCCGGCCGCTGGAAGTCGAATGAGGCGCCGCGACCACCTCCGCGGTGCTTATAAAAAGCCGATCCGCTCGGCGGGGGCTATTTTCGGCCACTTGGCTCGTGCGCACGGCCTCCCGGATGTGC
>NC_090860.1:25000-32500 GCF_024217435.2 Syngnathus scovelli | reverse complement strand
CTCGTGCGCACGGCCTCCCGGATGTGCCGGGCGGGTGCGCGAGCTCGCCGGCCGCTGGAAGTCGAATGAGGCGCCGCGACCACCTCCGCGGTGCTTATAAACAGCCGATCCGCTCGGCGGGGGCTATTTTCGGCCACTTGGCTCGTGCGCACGGCCTCCCGGATGTGCCGGGCGGGTGCGCGAGCTCGCCGGCCGCTGGAAGTCGAATGAGGCGCCGCGACCACCTCCGCGGTGCTTATAAACAGCCGATCCGCTCGGCGGGGGCTATTTTCGGCCACTTGGCTCGTGCGCACGGCCTCCCGGATGTGCCGGGCGGGTGCGCGAGCTCGCCGGCCGCTGGAAGTCGAATGAGGCGCCGCGACCACCTCCGCGGTGCTTATAAACAGCCGATCCGCTCGGCGGGGGCTATTTTCGGCCACTTGGCTCGTGCGCACGGCCTCCCGGATGTGCCGGGCGGGTGCGCGAGCTCGCCGGCCGCTGGAAGTCGAATGAGGCGCCGCGACCACCTCCGCGGTGCTTATAAACAGCCGATCCGCTCGGCGGGGGCTATTTTCGGCCACTTGGCTCGTGCGCACGGCCTCCCGGATGTGCCGGGCGGGTGCGCGAGCTCGCCGGCCGCTGGAAGTCGAATGAGGCGCCGCGACCACCTCCGCGGTGCTTATAAACAGCCGATCCGCTCGGCGGGGGCTATTTTCGGCCACTTGGCTCGTGCGCACGGCCTCCCGGATGTGCCGGGCGGGTGCGCGAGCTCGCCGGCCGCTGGAAGTCGAATGAGGCGCCGCGACCACCTCCGCGGTGCTTATAAACAGCCGATCCGCTCGGCGGGGGCTATTTTCGGCCACTTGGCTCGTGCGCACGGCCTCCCGGATGTGCCGGGCGGGTGCGCGAGCTCGCCGGCCGCTGGAAGTCGAATGAGGCGCCGCGACCACCTCCGCGGTGCTTATAAACAGCCGATCCGCTCGGCGGGGGCTATTTTCGGCCACTTGGCTCGTGCGCACGGCCTCCCGGATGTTCCGGGCGGGTGCGCGAGCTCGCCGGCCGCTGGAAGTCGAATGAGGCGCCGCGACCACCTCCGCGGTGCTTATAAAAAGCCGATCCGCTCGGCGGGGGCTATTTTCGGCCACTTGGCTCGTGCGCACGGCCTCCCGGATGTGCCGGGTAGGGTGCGCGAGCTCGCCGGCCGCTTGAAGTCGAATGAGGCGCCGCGACCACCTCCGCGGTGCTTATAAACAGCCGATCCGCTCGGCGGGGGCTATTTTCGGCCACTTGGCTCGTGCGCACGGCCTCCCGGATGTGCCGGGCGGGTGCGCGAGCTCGCCGGCCGCTGGAAGTCGAATGAGGCGCCGCGACCACCTCCGCGGTGCTTATAAACAGCCGATCCGCTCGGCGGGGGCTATTTTCGGCCACTTGGCTCGTGCGCACGGCCTCCCGGATGTGCCGGGCGGGTGCGCGAGCTCGTTGGCCGCTGGAAGTCGAATGAGGCGCCGCGACCACCTCCGCGGTGCTTATAAACAGCCGATCCGCTCGGCGGGGGCTATTTTCGGCCACTTGGCTCGTGCGCACGGCCTCCCGGATGTGCCGGGCGGGTGCGCGAGCTCGCCGGCCGCTGGAAGTCGAATGAGGCGCCGCGACCACCTCCGCGGTGCTTATAAACAGCCGATCCGCTCGGCGGGGGCTATTTTCGGCCACTTGGCTCGTGCGCACGGCCTCCCGGATGTGCCGGGCGGGTGCGCGAGCTCGCCGGCCGCTGGAAGTCGAATGAGGCGCCGCGACCACCTCCGCGGTGCTTATAAACAGCCGATCCGCTCGGCGGGGGCTATTTTCGGCCACTTGGCTCGTGCGCACGGCCTCCCGGATGTGCCGGGCGGGTGCGCGAGCTCGCCGCCCGCCGGAAGTCGAATGAGGCGCCGCGACCACCTCTGCGGTTCTTATAAACAGCCGATCCGCTCGGCGGGGGCTATTTTCGGCCACTTGGCTCGTGCGCACGGCCTCCCGGATGTGCCGGGCGGGTGCGCGAGCTCGCCGGCCGCTGGAAGTCGAATGAGGCGCCGCGACCACCTCCGCGGTGCTTATAAACAGCCGATCCGCTCGTCGGGGGCTATTTTTGGCCACTTGGCTCGTGCGCACGGCCTCCCGGAGTTGCCGGGCGGGTGCGCGAGCTCGCCGGCCGCTGGAAGTCGAATGAGGCGCCGCGACCACCTCCGCGGTGCTTACAAACAGCCGATCCGCTCGGCGGGGGCTATTTTCGGCCACTTGGCTCGTGCGCACGGCCTCCCGGATGTGCCGGGCGGGTGCGCGAGCTCGCCGGCCGCTGGAAGTCGAATGAGGCGCCGCGCCCACCTCCGCGGTGCTTATAAACAGCCGATCCGCTCGGCGGGGGCTATTTTCGGCCACTTGGCTCGTGCGCACGGCCTCCCGGATGTGCCGGGCGGGTGCGCGAGCTCGCCGGCCGCTGGAAGTCGAATGAGGCGCCGCGACCACCTCCGCGGTGCTTATAAACAGCCGATCCGCTCGGCGGGGGCTATTTTCGGCCACTTGGCTCGTGCGCACGGCCTCCCGGATGTGCCGGGCGGGTGCGCGAGCTCGCCGGCCGCTGGAAGTCGAATGAGGCGCCGCGACCACCTCCGCGGTGCTTATTAACAGCCGATCCGCTCGGCGGGGGCTATTTTCGGCCACTTGGCTCGTGCGCACAGCCTCCCGGATGTGCCGGGCGGGTGCGCGAGCTCGCCGGCCGCTGGAAGTCGAATGAGGCGCCGCGACCACCTCCGCGGTGCTTATAAACAGCCGATCCGCTCGGCGGGGGCTATTTTCGGCCACTTGGCTCGTGCGCACGGCCTCCCGGATGTGCCGGGCGGGTGCGCGAGCTCGCCGGCCGCTTGAAGTCGAATGAGGCGCCGCGACCACCTCCGCGGTGCTTATTAACAGCCGATCCGCTCGGCGGTGGCTATTTTCGGCCACTTGGCTCGTGCGCACGGCCTCCCGGATGTGCCGGGCGGGTGCGCGAGCTCGCCGGCCGCTTGAAGTCGAATGAGGCGCCGCGACCACCTCCGCGGTGCTTATTAACAGCCGATCCGCTCGGCGGGGGCTATTTTCGGCCACTTGGCTCGTGCGCACAGCCTCCCGGATGTGCCGGGCGGGTGCGCGAGCTCGCCGGCCGCTGGAAGTCGAATGAGGCGCCGCGACCACCTCCGCGGTGCTTATAAACAGCCGATCCGCTCGGCGGGGGCTATTTTCGGCCACTTGGCTCGTGCGCACGGCCTCCCGGATGTGCCGGGCGGGTGCGCGAGCTCGCCGGCCGCTTGAAGTCGAATGAGGCGCCGCGACCACCTCCGCGGTGCTTATTAACAGCCGATCCGCTCGGCGGTGGCTATTTTCGGCCACTTGGCTCGTGCGCACGGCCTCCCGGATGTGCCGGGCGGGTGCGCGAGCTCGCCGGCCGCTTGAAGTCGAATGAGGCGCCGCGACCACCTCCGCGGTGCTTATAAACAGCCGATCCGCTCGGCGGGGGCTATTTTCGGCCACTTGGCTCGTGCGCACGGCCTCCCGGATGTGCCGGGCGGGTGCGCGAGCTCGCCGGCCGCTGGAAGTCGAATGAGGCGCCGCGACCACCTCCGCGGTGCTTATAAACAGCCGATCCGCTCGGCGGGGGCTATTTTCGGCCACTTGGCTCGTGCGCACGGCCTCCCGGATGTGCCGGGCGGGTGCGCGAGCTCGCCGGCCGCTGGAAGTCGAATGAGGCGCCGCGACCACCTCCGCGGTGCTTATAAACAGCCGATCCGTTCGGCGGGGGCTATTTTCGGCCACTTGGCTCGTGCGCACGGCCTCCCGGATGTGCCGGGCGGGTGCGCGAGCTCGCCGGCCGCTGGAAGTCGAATGAGGCGCCGCGACCACCTCCGCGGTGCTTATAAACAGCCGATCCGCTCGGCGGGGGCTATTTTCGGCCACTTGGCTCGTGCGCACGGCCTCCCGGATGTGCCGGGCGGGTGCGCGAGCTCGCCGGCCGCTGGAAGTCGAATGAGGCGCCGCGACCACCTCCGCGGTGCTTATAAACAGCCGATCCGCTCGGCGGGGGCTATTTTCGGCCACTTGGCTCGTGCGCACGGCCTCCCGGATGTGCCGGGCGGGTGCGCGAGCTCGCCGGCCGCTGGAAGTCGAATGAGGCGCCGCGACCACCTCCGCGGTGCTTATAAACAGCCAATCCGCTCGGCGGGGGCTATTTTCGGCCACTTGGCTCGTGCGCACGGCCTCCCGGATGTGCCGGGCGGGTGCGCGAGCTCGCCGGCCGCTGGAAGTCGAATGAGGCGCCGCGACCACCTCCGCGGTGCTTATAAACAGCCGATCCGCTCGGCGGGAGCTATTTTCGGCCACTTGGCTCGTGCGCACGGCCTCCCGGATGTGCCGGGCGGGTGCGCGAGCTCGCCGGCCGCTGGAAGTCGAATGAGGCGCCGCGACCACCTCCGCGGTGCTTATAAACAGCCGATCCGCTCGGCGGGGGCTATTTTCGGCCACTTGGCTCGTGCGCACGGCCTCCCGGATGTGCCGGGCGGGTGCGCGAGCTCGCCGGCCGCTGGAAGTCGAATGAGGCGCCGCGACCACCTCCGCGGTGCTTACAAACAGCCGATCCGCTCGGCGGGGGCTATTTTCGGCCACTTGGCTCGTGCGCACGGCCTCTCGGATGTGCCGGGCGGGTGCGCGAGCTCGCCGGCCGCTGGAAGTCGAATGAGGCGCCGCGACCACCTCCGCGGTGCTTATAAACAACCGATCCGCTCGGCGGGGGCTATTTTCGGCCACTTGGCTCGTGCGCACGGCCTCCCGGATGTGCCGGGCGGGTGCGCGAGCTCGCCGGCCGCTGGAAGTCGAATGAGGCGCCGCGACCACCTCCGCGGTGCTTATAAACAGCCGATCCGCTCGGCGGGGGCTATTTTCGGCCACTTGGCTCGTGCGCACGGCCTCCCGGATGTGCCGGGCGGGTGCGCGAGCTCGCCGGCCGCTGGAAGTCGAATGAGGTGCCCGACCACCTCCGCGGTGCTTATAAACAGCCGATCCGCTCGGCGGGGGCTATTTTCGGCCACTTGGCTCGTGCGCACGGCCTCCCGGATGTGCCGGGCGGGTGCGCGAGCTCGCCGGCCGCTGGAAGTCGAATGAGGCGCCGCGACCACCTCCGCGGTGCTTATAAACAGCCGATCCGCTCGGCGGGGGCTATTTTCGGCCACTTGGCTCGTGCGCACGGCCTCCCGGATGTGCCGGGCGGGTGCGCGAGCTCGCCGGCCGCTGGAAGTCCAATGAGGCGCCGCGATCTCCTCCGCGGTGCTTATAAAGTGCCGATCCGCTCGGCTTGGAGCTATTTCCGGCCTCCCGTTGGTGCCGGGCGGCGTGCGCGAGCTCGCCGGCCGCGATCTCCTCCGCGGTGCTTATAAACAGCAGCATGCGCACGGCCTCCCAGAATTTGAACACATTTCGTCAATAAATTTCGCATATTGAATTTTGAAGTTTAATATAATGCAACAATTGAGCTCGACTTATACAAAGGATATATCATAAAATCGTAAATTTCCGTCGAATTTTAGGGGGTCGACTTATACACCGAGTCGACCTGTACACCGGCAAATACGGTAAATACGATTAAATAAAATGATACGACTGGCATAAAAACAAATATAAACCACATAAAAATAAAAGTCACCATTACGTTGAATTATTGGGAGCACCGAGCTTGTTTCTCAGAAACGAGCCGGTCCCATCCAGGCGTAATCGGAGACAATGAAACCCGAAGTGGTTAAGGTTTGTCTTTTAATGCAGGATGCTTGGTCTCCATGTGCCGAAGCAGTTTTGAAGGCTTCATTGGCTCGCTCGCTAGTTTCAGGGGCGATTGTGTCTATAAAATGCAAAATGTTGGGTCACCTCACGGCTTACGGCCATACTACCCTGAGAACGCCCGATCTCGTCCGATCTCGGAAGCTAAGCAGGGTCGGGCCTGGTTAGTACTTGAATGGGAGACCGCCTGGGAATACCAGGTGCTGTAAGCTTTTTCTTTTTCTTATGTGCACTTCAATCGTTTAAGAAGCTATTTTTTACAACACCCATCACGAATGGCATCCGGAAACAGCAAGCCTAATTTAAACTCCGACATTGAAACTATAACACGAGTTTGAAAGCTATATTATGTGGTGACATCCACAGCATTGTAGTTAAATTTTTTACCGCTAGAGAGAAGACTATGTACAGTGAGCATGGCTCCCTGTGAACTCAAAGCAGCAGGCTTGACTTGTAAAAGAACCCAACACAACACTTCCATGAAGTGTTTTTAAACTTTTCAAGGCATTTATTTTGATTCAGCAAAATGCAGGTCGCAACGGCAAATTCGTGCTACCGCATAAAAAGCTGTCAATAACTTTTCATGATAGCCATGTTTCCAGAAAACACCAAAAGCCTTGGAAGAAAGACTGTTTCGGCCCTGGTTGTAAAAAAAACAAAAAAAAACAAAAGTGAAGGGTGACCGTCCGGGAATACCAGGTGCTGAAAGCCTTTTTTTTTTTTTTTTTGTCCCACGTCAATTGTGAAAGGAAACTTTTACCACAGCCATCAA
Organism: Syngnathus scovelli; assembly: GCF_024217435.2. Lineage (NCBI taxonomy): Eukaryota > Metazoa > Chordata > Actinopteri > Syngnathiformes > Syngnathidae > Syngnathus > Syngnathus scovelli. The sequence goes on along the minus strand of NC_090860.1, from coordinate 25,914 downwards.
GTCCCGCCGCTGCTTGGCATGGTTTCAGGGGCGATTGTGTCTATAAAATGAAAAATTCTGAGCGGTCTCACGGCTTACGGCCATACTACCCTGAGAGCGCCCGATCTCGTCCGATCTCGGAGGCTAAGCAGGGTCGGGCCTGGTTAGTACTTGGATGGGAGACCGCCTGGGAATACCAGTTACCGTAAGCTTTTTTTTTTTTTTTTTTTCTTATGTGCACTTCAATCGTTTAAGCCAAGAACTTTTTACAGCACCCATCAAGAATGGCATTCGGAAACTGCAAGCCTAGTTTGAACTCCGACACTGAAACTACAACACGAGTTTAAAACCTACATTGTGTGGCGACAGCCATAGCATTGCAGTTCACGTTTTTACCGCTAGAGGACAGACTATGTACAGTGAATAAAGAGCATGGCTCCCTGTGAACTCAAAGCAGCAGTCTTTACTTGTAAAAGATCCCAGCACAACACATTGTGCTTCCATGTAGTGTTTTTACCTTTTTCATGACATTTATTTTGATACAGCCAAATGCAGGTTTTGTGCACTTCACTTTTCCGTTGGGCATTCGCGTAGAACCCTATTCCAGTTACGGCCAGATTCTTTTAGACTAGTGGTACCCAAACTTTCTTGCGCCACGGACCGGCTACGCGTCAGAAATATTTTTGCGGACCTGCCTTTATATATATAAATAAACAATAAATCTATATAAATAAATACTACATTTATAATAAATATATATAAATAGGATTAAATAAAATGATACGACTGGCATAAAAACAAATATAAACCACATAAAAATAAAAGTCACCATTACCTTGAATTATTGGGAGCACCGAGCTTGTTTCTCAGAAACGAGCCGGTCCCATCCAGGCGTAATCGGAGACAATGAAACCCAAAGTGGTTAAGGTTTGTCT
>NC_090860.1:12500-20000 GCF_024217435.2 Syngnathus scovelli | reverse complement strand
GCTGGAAGTCGAATGAGGCGCCGCGACCACCTCCGCGGTGCTTATAAACAGCCGATCCGCTCGGCGGGGGCTATTTTCGGCCACTTGGCTCGTGCGCACGGCCTCCCGGATGTGCCGGGCGGGTGCGCGAGCTCGCCGGCCGCTGGAAGTCGAATGAGGCGCCGCGACCACCTCCGCGGTGCTTATAAACAGCCGATCCGCTCGGCGGGGGCTATTTTCGGCCACTTGGCTCGTGCGCACGGCCTCCCGGATGTGCCGGGCGGGTGCGCGAGCTCGCCGGCCGCTGGAAGTCGAATGAGGCGCCGCGACCACCTCCGCGGTGCTTATAAACAGCCGATCCGCTCGGCGGGGGCTATTTTCGGCCACTTGGCTCGTGCGCACGGCCTCCCGGATGTGCCGGGCGGGTGCGCGAGCTCGCCGGCCGCTGGAAGTCGAATGAGGCGCCGCGACCACCTCCGCGGTGCTTATAAACAGCCGATCCGCTCGGCGGGGGCTATTTTCGGCCACTTGGCTCGTGCGCACGGCCTCCCGGATGTGCCGGGCGGGTGCGCGAGCTCGCCGGCCGCTGGAAGTCGAATGAGGCGCCGCGACCACCTCCGCGGTGCTTATAAACAGCCGATCCGCTCGGCGGGGGCTATTTTCGGCCACTTGGCTCGTGCGCACGGCCTCCCGGATGTGCCGGGCGGGTGCGCGAGCTCGCCGGCCGCTGGAAGTCGAATGAGGCGCCGCGACCACCTCCGCGGTGCTTATAAACAGCCGATCCGCTCGGCGGGGGCTATTTTCGGCCACTTGGCTCGTGCGCACGGCCTCCCGGATGTGCCGGGCGGGTGCGCGAGCTCGCCGGCCGCTGGAAGTCGAATGAGGCGCCGCGACCACCTCCGCGGTGCTTATAAACAGCCGATCCGCTCGGCGGGGGCTATTTTCGGCCACTTGGCTCGTGCGCACGGCCTCCCGGATGTTCCGGGCGGGTGCGCGAGCTCGCCGGCCGCTGGAAGTCGAATGAGGCGCCGCGACCACCTCCGCGGTGCTTATAAAAAGCCGATCCGCTCGGCGGGGGCTATTTTCGGCCACTTGGCTCGTGCGCACGGCCTCCCGGATGTGCCGGGTAGGGTGCGCGAGCTCGCCGGCCGCTTGAAGTCGAATGAGGCGCCGCGACCACCTCCGCGGTGCTTATAAACAGCCGATCCGCTCGGCGGGGGCTATTTTCGGCCACTTGGCTCGTGCGCACGGCCTCCCGGATGTGCCGGGCGGGTGCGCGAGCTCGCCGGCCGCTGGAAGTCGAATGAGGCGCCGCGACCACCTCCGCGGTGCTTATAAACAGCCGATCCGCTCGGCGGGGGCTATTTTCGGCCACTTGGCTCGTGCGCACGGCCTCCCGGATGTGCCGGGCGGGTGCGCGAGCTCGTTGGCCGCTGGAAGTCGAATGAGGCGCCGCGACCACCTCCGCGGTGCTTATAAACAGCCGATCCGCTCGGCGGGGGCTATTTTCGGCCACTTGGCTCGTGCGCACGGCCTCCCGGATGTGCCGGGCGGGTGCGCGAGCTCGCCGGCCGCTGGAAGTCGAATGAGGCGCCGCGACCACCTCCGCGGTGCTTATAAACAGCCGATCCGCTCGGCGGGGGCTATTTTCGGCCACTTGGCTCGTGCGCACGGCCTCCCGGATGTGCCGGGCGGGTGCGCGAGCTCGCCGGCCGCTGGAAGTCGAATGAGGCGCCGCGACCACCTCCGCGGTGCTTATAAACAGCCGATCCGCTCGGCGGGGGCTATTTTCGGCCACTTGGCTCGTGCGCACGGCCTCCCGGATGTGCCGGGCGGGTGCGCGAGCTCGCCGCCCGCCGGAAGTCGAATGAGGCGCCGCGACCACCTCTGCGGTTCTTATAAACAGCCGATCCGCTCGGCGGGGGCTATTTTCGGCCACTTGGCTCGTGCGCACGGCCTCCCGGATGTGCCGGGCGGGTGCGCGAGCTCGCCGGCCGCTGGAAGTCGAATGAGGCGCCGCGACCACCTCCGCGGTGCTTATAAACAGCCGATCCGCTCGTCGGGGGCTATTTTTGGCCACTTGGCTCGTGCGCACGGCCTCCCGGAGTTGCCGGGCGGGTGCGCGAGCTCGCCGGCCGCTGGAAGTCGAATGAGGCGCCGCGACCACCTCCGCGGTGCTTACAAACAGCCGATCCGCTCGGCGGGGGCTATTTTCGGCCACTTGGCTCGTGCGCACGGCCTCCCGGATGTGCCGGGCGGGTGCGCGAGCTCGCCGGCCGCTGGAAGTCGAATGAGGCGCCGCGCCCACCTCCGCGGTGCTTATAAACAGCCGATCCGCTCGGCGGGGGCTATTTTCGGCCACTTGGCTCGTGCGCACGGCCTCCCGGATGTGCCGGGCGGGTGCGCGAGCTCGCCGGCCGCTGGAAGTCGAATGAGGCGCCGCGACCACCTCCGCGGTGCTTATAAACAGCCGATCCGCTCGGCGGGGGCTATTTTCGGCCACTTGGCTCGTGCGCACGGCCTCCCGGATGTGCCGGGCGGGTGCGCGAGCTCGCCGGCCGCTGGAAGTCGAATGAGGCGCCGCGACCACCTCCGCGGTGCTTATTAACAGCCGATCCGCTCGGCGGGGGCTATTTTCGGCCACTTGGCTCGTGCGCACAGCCTCCCGGATGTGCCGGGCGGGTGCGCGAGCTCGCCGGCCGCTGGAAGTCGAATGAGGCGCCGCGACCACCTCCGCGGTGCTTATAAACAGCCGATCCGCTCGGCGGGGGCTATTTTCGGCCACTTGGCTCGTGCGCACGGCCTCCCGGATGTGCCGGGCGGGTGCGCGAGCTCGCCGGCCGCTTGAAGTCGAATGAGGCGCCGCGACCACCTCCGCGGTGCTTATTAACAGCCGATCCGCTCGGCGGTGGCTATTTTCGGCCACTTGGCTCGTGCGCACGGCCTCCCGGATGTGCCGGGCGGGTGCGCGAGCTCGCCGGCCGCTTGAAGTCGAATGAGGCGCCGCGACCACCTCCGCGGTGCTTATTAACAGCCGATCCGCTCGGCGGGGGCTATTTTCGGCCACTTGGCTCGTGCGCACAGCCTCCCGGATGTGCCGGGCGGGTGCGCGAGCTCGCCGGCCGCTGGAAGTCGAATGAGGCGCCGCGACCACCTCCGCGGTGCTTATAAACAGCCGATCCGCTCGGCGGGGGCTATTTTCGGCCACTTGGCTCGTGCGCACGGCCTCCCGGATGTGCCGGGCGGGTGCGCGAGCTCGCCGGCCGCTTGAAGTCGAATGAGGCGCCGCGACCACCTCCGCGGTGCTTATTAACAGCCGATCCGCTCGGCGGTGGCTATTTTCGGCCACTTGGCTCGTGCGCACGGCCTCCCGGATGTGCCGGGCGGGTGCGCGAGCTCGCCGGCCGCTTGAAGTCGAATGAGGCGCCGCGACCACCTCCGCGGTGCTTATAAACAGCCGATCCGCTCGGCGGGGGCTATTTTCGGCCACTTGGCTCGTGCGCACGGCCTCCCGGATGTGCCGGGCGGGTGCGCGAGCTCGCCGGCCGCTGGAAGTCGAATGAGGCGCCGCGACCACCTCCGCGGTGCTTATAAACAGCCGATCCGCTCGGCGGGGGCTATTTTCGGCCACTTGGCTCGTGCGCACGGCCTCCCGGATGTGCCGGGCGGGTGCGCGAGCTCGCCGGCCGCTGGAAGTCGAATGAGGCGCCGCGACCACCTCCGCGGTGCTTATAAACAGCCGATCCGTTCGGCGGGGGCTATTTTCGGCCACTTGGCTCGTGCGCACGGCCTCCCGGATGTGCCGGGCGGGTGCGCGAGCTCGCCGGCCGCTGGAAGTCGAATGAGGCGCCGCGACCACCTCCGCGGTGCTTATAAACAGCCGATCCGCTCGGCGGGGGCTATTTTCGGCCACTTGGCTCGTGCGCACGGCCTCCCGGATGTGCCGGGCGGGTGCGCGAGCTCGCCGGCCGCTGGAAGTCGAATGAGGCGCCGCGACCACCTCCGCGGTGCTTATAAACAGCCGATCCGCTCGGCGGGGGCTATTTTCGGCCACTTGGCTCGTGCGCACGGCCTCCCGGATGTGCCGGGCGGGTGCGCGAGCTCGCCGGCCGCTGGAAGTCGAATGAGGCGCCGCGACCACCTCCGCGGTGCTTATAAACAGCCAATCCGCTCGGCGGGGGCTATTTTCGGCCACTTGGCTCGTGCGCACGGCCTCCCGGATGTGCCGGGCGGGTGCGCGAGCTCGCCGGCCGCTGGAAGTCGAATGAGGCGCCGCGACCACCTCCGCGGTGCTTATAAACAGCCGATCCGCTCGGCGGGAGCTATTTTCGGCCACTTGGCTCGTGCGCACGGCCTCCCGGATGTGCCGGGCGGGTGCGCGAGCTCGCCGGCCGCTGGAAGTCGAATGAGGCGCCGCGACCACCTCCGCGGTGCTTATAAACAGCCGATCCGCTCGGCGGGGGCTATTTTCGGCCACTTGGCTCGTGCGCACGGCCTCCCGGATGTGCCGGGCGGGTGCGCGAGCTCGCCGGCCGCTGGAAGTCGAATGAGGCGCCGCGACCACCTCCGCGGTGCTTACAAACAGCCGATCCGCTCGGCGGGGGCTATTTTCGGCCACTTGGCTCGTGCGCACGGCCTCTCGGATGTGCCGGGCGGGTGCGCGAGCTCGCCGGCCGCTGGAAGTCGAATGAGGCGCCGCGACCACCTCCGCGGTGCTTATAAACAACCGATCCGCTCGGCGGGGGCTATTTTCGGCCACTTGGCTCGTGCGCACGGCCTCCCGGATGTGCCGGGCGGGTGCGCGAGCTCGCCGGCCGCTGGAAGTCGAATGAGGCGCCGCGACCACCTCCGCGGTGCTTATAAACAGCCGATCCGCTCGGCGGGGGCTATTTTCGGCCACTTGGCTCGTGCGCACGGCCTCCCGGATGTGCCGGGCGGGTGCGCGAGCTCGCCGGCCGCTGGAAGTCGAATGAGGTGCCCGACCACCTCCGCGGTGCTTATAAACAGCCGATCCGCTCGGCGGGGGCTATTTTCGGCCACTTGGCTCGTGCGCACGGCCTCCCGGATGTGCCGGGCGGGTGCGCGAGCTCGCCGGCCGCTGGAAGTCGAATGAGGCGCCGCGACCACCTCCGCGGTGCTTATAAACAGCCGATCCGCTCGGCGGGGGCTATTTTCGGCCACTTGGCTCGTGCGCACGGCCTCCCGGATGTGCCGGGCGGGTGCGCGAGCTCGCCGGCCGCTGGAAGTCCAATGAGGCGCCGCGATCTCCTCCGCGGTGCTTATAAAGTGCCGATCCGCTCGGCTTGGAGCTATTTCCGGCCTCCCGTTGGTGCCGGGCGGCGTGCGCGAGCTCGCCGGCCGCGATCTCCTCCGCGGTGCTTATAAACAGCAGCATGCGCACGGCCTCCCAGAATTTGAACACATTTCGTCAATAAATTTCGCATATTGAATTTTGAAGTTTAATATAATGCAACAATTGAGCTCGACTTATACAAAGGATATATCATAAAATCGTAAATTTCCGTCGAATTTTAGGGGGTCGACTTATACACCGAGTCGACCTGTACACCGGCAAATACGGTAAATACGATTAAATAAAATGATACGACTGGCATAAAAACAAATATAAACCACATAAAAATAAAAGTCACCATTACGTTGAATTATTGGGAGCACCGAGCTTGTTTCTCAGAAACGAGCCGGTCCCATCCAGGCGTAATCGGAGACAATGAAACCCGAAGTGGTTAAGGTTTGTCTTTTAATGCAGGATGCTTGGTCTCCATGTGCCGAAGCAGTTTTGAAGGCTTCATTGGCTCGCTCGCTAGTTTCAGGGGCGATTGTGTCTATAAAATGCAAAATGTTGGGTCACCTCACGGCTTACGGCCATACTACCCTGAGAACGCCCGATCTCGTCCGATCTCGGAAGCTAAGCAGGGTCGGGCCTGGTTAGTACTTGAATGGGAGACCGCCTGGGAATACCAGGTGCTGTAAGCTTTTTCTTTTTCTTATGTGCACTTCAATCGTTTAAGAAGCTATTTTTTACAACACCCATCACGAATGGCATCCGGAAACAGCAAGCCTAATTTAAACTCCGACATTGAAACTATAACACGAGTTTGAAAGCTATATTATGTGGTGACATCCACAGCATTGTAGTTAAATTTTTTACCGCTAGAGAGAAGACTATGTACAGTGAGCATGGCTCCCTGTGAACTCAAAGCAGCAGGCTTGACTTGTAAAAGAACCCAACACAACACTTCCATGAAGTGTTTTTAAACTTTTCAAGGCATTTATTTTGATTCAGCAAAATGCAGGTCGCAACGGCAAATTCGTGCTACCGCATAAAAAGCTGTCAATAACTTTTCATGATAGCCATGTTTCCAGAAAACACCAAAAGCCTTGGAAGAAAGACTGTTTCGGCCCTGGTTGTAAAAAAAACAAAAAAAAACAAAAGTGAAGGGTGACCGTCCGGGAATACCAGGTGCTGAAAGCCTTTTTTTTTTTTTTTTTGTCCCACGTCAATTGTGAAAGGAAACTTTTACCACAGCCATCAAGTCCCGCCGCTGCTTGGCATGGTTTCAGGGGCGATTGTGTCTATAAAATGAAAAATTCTGAGCGGTCTCACGGCTTACGGCCATACTACCCTGAGAGCGCCCGATCTCGTCCGATCTCGGAGGCTAAGCAGGGTCGGGCCTGGTTAGTACTTGGATGGGAGACCGCCTGGGAATACCAGTTACCGTAAGCTTTTTTTTTTTTTTTTTTTCTTATGTGCACTTCAATCGTTTAAGCCAAGAACTTTTTACAGCACCCATCAAGAATGGCATTCGGAAACTGCAAGCCTAGTTTGAACTCCGACACTGAAACTACAACACGAGTTTAAAACCTACATTGTGTGGCGACAGCCATAGCATTGCAGTTCACGTTTTTACCGCTAGAGGACAGACTATGTACAGTGAATAAAGAGCATGGCTCCCTGTGAACTCAAAGCAGCAGTCTTTACTTGTAAAAGATCCCAGCACAACACATTGTGCTTCCATGTAGTGTTTTTACCTTTTTCATGACATTTATTTTGATACAGCCAAATGCAGGTTTTGTGCACTTCACTTTTCCGTTGGGCATTCGCGTAGAACCCTATTCCAGTTACGGCCAGATTCTTTTAGACTAGTGGTACCCAAACTTTCTTGCGCCACGGACCGGCTACGCGTCAGAAATATTTTTGCGGACCTGCCTTTATATATATAAATAAACAATAAATCTATATAAATAAATACTACATTTATAATAAATATATATAAATAGGATTAAATAAAATGATACGACTGGCATAAAAACAAATATAAACCACATAAAAATAAAAGTCACCATTACCTTGAATTATTGGGAGCACCGAGCTTGTTTCTCAGAAACGAGCCGGTCCCATCCAGGCGTAATCGGAGACAATGAAACCCAAAGTGGTTAAGGTTTGTCTTTTAATGCAGGATGCTTGGTCTCCATGTGCCGAAGCAGTTTTGAAGGCTTCAT
>NC_090860.1:0-10000 GCF_024217435.2 Syngnathus scovelli | reverse complement strand
ATAAACAGCCGATCAGCTCGGCGGGGGCTATTTTCGGCCACTTGGCTCGTGCGCACGGCCTCCCGGATGTGCCGGGCGGGTGCGCGAGCTCGCCGGCCGCTGGAAGTCGAATGAGGCGCCGCGACCACCTCCGCGGTGCTTATAAACAGCCGATCCGCTCGGCGGGGGCTATTTTCGGCCACTTGGCTCGTGCGCACGGCCTCCCGGATGTTCCGGGCGGGTGCGCGAGCTCGTCGGCCGCTGGAAGTCGAATGAGGCGCCGCGACCACCTCCGCGGTGCTTATAAACAGCCGATCCGCTCGGCGGGGGCTATTTTCGGCCACTTGGCTCGTGCGCACGGCCTCCCGGATGTGCCGGGCGGGTGCGCGAGCTCGCCGGCCGCTGGAAGTCGAATGAGGCGCCGCGACCACCTCCGCGGTGCTTATAAAAAGCCGATCCGCTCGGCGGGGGCTATTTTCGGCCACTTGGCTCGTGCGCACGGCCTCCCGGATGTGCCGGGCGGGTGCGCGAGCTCGCCGGCCGTTGGAAGTCGAATGAGGCGCCGCGACCACCTCCGCGGTGCTTATAAACAGCCGATCCGCTCGGCGGGGGCTATTTTCGGCCACTTGGCTCGTGCGCACGGCCTCCCGGATGTGCCGGGCGGGTGCGCGAGCTCGCCGGCCGCTGGAAGTCGAATGAGGCGCCGCGACCACCTCCGCGGTGCTTATAAACAGCCGATCCGCTCGGCGGGGGCTATTTTCGGCCACTTGGCTCGTGCGCACGGCCTCCCGGATGTGCCGGGCGGGTGCACGAGCTCGCTGGCCGCTGGAAGTCGAATGAGGCGCCGCGACCACCTCCGCAGTGCTTATAAACAGCCGATCCGCTCGGCGGGGGCTATTTTCGGCCACTTGGCTCGTGCGCACGGCCTCCCGGATGTGCCGGGCGGGTGCGCGAGCTCGCCGGCCGCTGGAAGTCGAATGAGGCGCCGCGACCACCTCCGCGGTGCTTATAAACAGCCGATCCGCTCGGCGGGGGCTATTTTCGGCCACTTGGCTCGTGCGCACGGCCTCCCGGATGTGCCGGGCGGGTGCGCGAGCTCGCCGGCCGCTGGAAGTCGAATGAGGCGCCGCGACCACCTCCGCGGTGCTTATAAACAGCCGATCCGCTCGGCGGGGGCTATTTTCGGCCACTTGGCTCGTGCGCACGGCCTCCCGGATGTGCCGGGCGGGTGCGCGAGCTCGCCGGCCGCTGGAAGTCGAATGAGGCGCCGCGACCACCTCCGCGGTGCTTATAAACAGCCGATCCGCTCGGCGGGGGCTATTTTCGGCCACTTGGCTCGTGCGCACGGCCTCCCGGATGTGCCGGGCGGGTGCGCGAGCTCGCCGGCCGCTGGAAGTCGAATGAGGCGCCGCGACCACCTCCGCGGTGCTTATAAACAGCCGATCCGCTCGGCGGGGGCTATTTTCGGCCACTTGGCTCGTGCGCACGGCCTCCCGGATGTGCCGGGCGGGTGCGCGAGCTCGCCGGCCGCTGGAAGTCGAATGAGGCGCCGCGACCACCTCCGCGGTGCTTATAAACAGCCGATCCGCTCGGCGGGGGCTATTTTCGGCCACTTGGCTCGTGCGCACGGCCTCCCGGATGTGCCGGGCGGGTGCGCGAGCTCGCGGGCCGCTGGAAGTCGAATGAGGCGCCGCGACCACCTCCGCGGTGCTTATTAACAGCCGATCCGCTCGGCGGGGGCTATTTTCGGCCACTTGGCTCGTGCGCACAGCCTCCCGGATGTGCCGGGCGGGTGCGCGAGCTCGCCGGCCGCTGGAAGTCGAATGAGGCGCCGCGACCACCTCCGCGGTGCTTATAAACAGCCGATCCGCTCGGCGGGGGCTATTTTCGGCCACTTGGCTCGTGCGCACGGCCTCCCGGATGTGCCGGGCGGGTGCGCGAGCTCGCCGGCCGCTTGAAGTCGAATGAGGCGCCGCGACCACCTCCGCGGTGCTTATTAACAGCCGATCCGCTCGGCGGTGGCTATTTTCGGCCACTTGGCTCGTGCGCACGGCCTCCCGGATGTGGCGGGCGGGTGCGCGAGCTCGCCGGCCGCTTGAAGTCGAATGAGGCGCCGCGACCACCTCCGCGGTGCTTATAAACAGCCGATCCGCTCGGCGGGGGCTATTTTCGGCCACTTGGCTCGTGCGCACGGCCTCCCGGATGTGCCGGGCGGGTGCGCGAGCTCGCCGCCCGCCGGAAGTCGAATGAGGCGCCGCGACCACCTCCGCGGTGCTTATAAACAGCCGATCCGCTCGGCGGGGGCTATTTTCGGCCACTTGGCTCGTGCGCACGGCCTCCCGGATGTGCCGGGCGGGTGCGCGAGCTCGCCGGCCGCTGGAAGTCGAATGAGGCGCCGCGACCACCTCCGCGGTGCTTATAAACAGCCGATCCGCTCGGCGGGGGCTATTTTCGGCCACTTGGCTCGTGCGCACGGCCTCCCGGATGTGCCGGGCGGGTGCGCGAGTTCGCCGGCCGCTGGAAGTCGAATGAGGCGCCGCGACCACCTCCGCGGTGCTTATAAACAGCCGATCCGCTCGGCGGGGGCTATTTTCGGCCACTTGGCTCGTGCGCACGGCCTCCCGGATGTGCCGGGCGGGTGCGCGAGCTCGCCGGCCGCTGGAAGTCGAATGAGGCGCCGCGACCACCTCCGCGGTGCTTATAAACAGCCGATCCGCTCGGCGGGGGCTATTTTCGGCCACTTGGCTCGTGCGCACGGCCTCCCGGATGTGCCGGGCGGGTGCGCGAGCTCGCCGGCCGCTGGAAGTCGAATGAGGCGCCGCGACCACCTCCGCGGTGCTTATAAACAGCCGATCCGCTCGGCGGGGGCTATTTTCGGCCACTTGGCTCGTGCGCACGGCCTCCCGGATGTGCCGGGCGGGTGCGCGAGCTCGCCGGCCGCTGGAAGTCGAATGAGGCGCCGCGACCACCTCCGCGGTGCTTATAAACAGCCGATCCGCTCGGCGGGGGCTATTTTCGGCCACTTGGCTCGTGCGCACGGCCTCCCGGATGTGCCGGGCGGGTGCGCGAGCTCGTTGGCCGCTGGAAGTCGAATGAGGCGCCGCGACCACCTCCGCGGTGCTTATAAACAGCCGATCCGCTCGGCGGGGGCTATTTTCGGCCACTTGGCTCGTGCGCACGGCCTCCCGGATGTGCCGGGCGGGTGCGCGAGCTCGCCGGCCGCTGGAAGTCGAATGAGGCGCCGCGACCACCTCCGCGGTGCTTATAAACAGCCGATCCGCTCGGCGGGGGCTATTTTCGGCCACTTGGCTCGTGCGCACGGCCTCCCGGATGTGCCGGGCGGGTGCGCGAGCTCGCCGGCCGCTGGAAGTCGAATGAGGCGCCGCGACCACCTCCGCGGTGCTTATAAACAGCCGATCCGCTCGGCGGGGGCTATTTTCGGCCACTTGGCTCGTGCGCACGGCCTCCCGGATGTTCCGGGCGGGTGCGCGAGCTCGCCGGCCGCTGGAAGTCGAATGAGGCGCCGCGACCACCTCCGCGGTGCTTATAAAAAGCCGATCCGCTCGGCGGGGGCTATTTTCGGCCACTTGGCTCGTGCGCACGGCCTCCCGGATGTGCCGGGTAGGGTGCGCGAGCTCGCCGGCCGCTTGAAGTCGAATGAGGCGCCGCGACCACCTCCGCGGTGCTTATAAACAGCCGATCCGCTCGGCGGGGGCTATTTTCGGCCACTTGGCTCGTGCGCACGGCCTCCCGGATGTGCCGGGCGGGTGCGCGAGCTCGCCGGCCGCTGGAAGTCGAATGAGGCGCCGCGACCACCTCCGCGGTGCTTATAAACAGCCGATCCGCTCGGCGGGGGCTATTTTCGGCCACTTGGCTCGTGCGCACGGCCTCCCGGATGTGCCGGGCGGGTGCGCGAGCTCGTTGGCCGCTGGAAGTCGAATGAGGCGCCGCGACCACCTCCGCGGTGCTTATAAACAGCCGATCCGCTCGGCGGGGGCTATTTTCGGCCACTTGGCTCGTGCGCACGGCCTCCCGGATGTGCCGGGCGGGTGCGCGAGCTCGCCGGCCGCTGGAAGTCGAATGAGGCGCCGCGACCACCTCCGCGGTGCTTATAAACAGCCGATCCGCTCGGCGGGGGCTATTTTCGGCCACTTGGCTCGTGCGCACGGCCTCCCGGATGTGCCGGGCGGGTGCGCGAGCTCGCCGGCCGCTGGAAGTCGAATGAGGCGCCGCGACCACCTCCGCGGTGCTTATAAACAGCCGATCCGCTCGGCGGGGGCTATTTTCGGCCACTTGGCTCGTGCGCACGGCCTCCCGGATGTTCCGGGCGGGTGCGCGAGCTCGCCGGCCGCTGGAAGTCGAATGAGGCGCCGCGACCACCTCCGCGGTGCTTATAAACAGCCGATCCGCTCGGCGGGGGCTATTTTCGGCCACTTGGCTCGTGCGCACGGCCTCCCGGATGTGCCGGGCGGGTGCGCGAGCTCGCCGGCCGCTGGAAGTCGAATGAGGCGCCGCGACCACCTCCGCGGTGCTTATAAACAGCCGATCCGCTCGGCGGGGGCTATTTTCGGCCACTTGGCTCGTGCGCACGGCCTCCCGGATGTGCCGGGCGGGTGCGCGAGCTCGCGGGCCGCTGGAAGTCGAATGAGGCGCCGCGACCACCTCCGCGGTGCTTATTAACAGCCGATCCGCTCGGCGGGGGCTATTTTCGGCCACTTGGCTCGTGCGCACGGCCTCCCGGATGTGCCGGGCGGGTGCGCGAGCTCGCCGGCCGCTTGAAGTCGAATGAGGCGCCGCGACCACCTCCGCGGTGCTTATAAACAGCCGATCCGCTCGGCGGGGGCTATTTTCGGCCACTTGGCTCGTGCGCACGGCCTCCCGGATGTGCCGGGCGGGTGCGCGAGCTCGCCGGCCGCTGGAAGTCGAATGAGGCGCCGCGACCACCTCCGCGGTGCTTATAAACAGCCGATCCGCTCGGCGGGGGCTATTTTCGGCCACTTGGCTCGTGCGCACGGCCTCCCGGATGTGCCGGGCGGGTGCGCGAGCTCGCCGGCCGCTGGAAGTCGAATGAGGCGCCGCGACCACCTCCGCGGTGCTTATAAACAGCCGATCCGCTCGGCGGGGGCTATTTTCGGCCACTTGGCTCGTGCGCACGGCCTCCCGGAGTTGCCGGGCGGGTGCGCGAGCTCGCCGGCCGCTGGAAGTCGAATGAGGCGCCGCGACCACCTCCGCGGTGCTTACAAACAGCCGATCCGCTCGGCGGGGGCTATTTTCGGCCACTTGGCTCGTGCGCACGGCCTCCCGGATGTGGCGGGCGGGTGCGCGAGCTCGCCGGCCGCTTGAAGTCGAATGAGGCGCCGCGACCACCTCCGCGGTGCTTATAAACAGCCGATCCGCTCGGCGGGGGCTATTTTCGGCCACTTGGCTCGTGCGCACGGCCTCCCGGATGTGCCGGGCGGGTGCGCGAGCTCGCCGCCCGCCGGAAGTCGAATGAGGCGCCGCGACCACCTCCGCGGTGCTTATAAACAGCCGATCCGCTCGGCGGGGGCTATTTTCGGCCACTTGGCTCGTGCGCACGGCCTCCCGGATGTGCCGGGCGGGTGCGCGAGCTCGCCGGCCGCTGGAAGTCGAATGAGGCGCCGCGACCACCTCCGCGGTGCTTATAAACAGCCGATCCGCTCGGCGGGGGCTATTTTCGGCCACTTGGCTCGTGCGCACGGCCTCCCGGATGTGCCGGGCGGGTGCGCGAGTTCGCCGGCCGCTGGAAGTCGAATGAGGCGCCGCGACCACCTCCGCGGTGCTTATAAACAGCCGATCCGCTCGGCGGGGGCTATTTTCGGCCACTTGGCTCGTGCGCACGGCCTCCCGGATGTGCCGGGCGGGTGCGCGAGCTCGCCGGCCGCTGGAAGTCGAATGAGGCGCCGCGACCACCTCCGCGGTGCTTATAAACAGCCGATCCGCTCGGCGGGGGCTATTTTCGGCCACTTGGCTCGTGCGCACGGCCTCCCGGATGTGCCGGGCGGGTGCGCGAGCTCGCCGGCCGCTGGAAGTCGAATGAGGCGCCGCGACCACCTCCGCGGTGCTTATAAACAGCCGATCCGCTCGGCGGGGGCTATTTTCGGCCACTTGGCTCGTGCGCACGGCCTCCCGGATGTGCCGGGCGGGTGCGCGAGCTCGCCGGCCGCTGGAAGTCGAATGAGGCGCCGCGACCACCTCCGCGGTGCTTATAAACAGCCGATCCGCTCGGCGGGGGCTATTTTCGGCCACTTGGCTCGTGCGCACGGCCTCCCGGATGTGCCGGGCGGGTGCGCGAGCTCGCCGGCCGCTGGAAGTCGAATGAGGCGCCGCGACCACCTCCGCGGTGCTTATAAACAGCCGATCCGCTCGGCGGGGGCTATTTTCGGCCACTTGGCTCGTGCGCACGGCCTCCCGGATGTGCCGGGCGGGTGCGCGAGCTCGCCGGCCGCTGGAAGTCGAATGAGGCGCCGCGACCACCTCCGCGGTGCTTATAAACAGCCGATCCGCTCGGCGGGGGCTATTTTCGGCCACTTGGCTCGTGCGCACGGCCTCCCGGATGTGCCGGGCGGGTGCGCGAGCTCGCCGGCCGCTGGAAGTCGAATGAGGCGCCGCGACCACCTCCGCGGTGCTTATAAACAGCCGATCCGCTCGGCGGGGGCTATTTTCGGCCACTTGGCTCGTGCGCACGGCCTCCCGGATGTTCCGGGCGGGTGCGCGAGCTCGCCGGCCGCTGGAAGTCGAATGAGGCGCCGCGACCACCTCCGCGGTGCTTATAAACAGCCGATCCGCTCGGCGGGGGCTATTTTCGGCCACTTGGCTCGTGCGCACGGCCTCCCGGATGTGCCGGGCGGGTGCGCGAGCTCGCCGGCCGCTGGAAGTCGAATGAGGCGCCGCGACCACCTCCGCGGTGCTTATAAACAGCCGATCCGCTCGCGGGGGCTATTTTTCGGCCACTTGGCTCGTGCGCACGGCCCTCCCGGATGTGCCGGGCGGGTGCGCGAGCTCGCCGGCCGCTGGAAGTCGAATGAGGCGCCGCGACCACCTCCGCGGTGCTTATAAACAGCCGATCCGCTCGGCGGGGGCTATTTTCGGCCACTTGGCTCGTGCGCACGGCCTCCCGGATGTGCCGGGCGGGTGCGCGAGCTCGCGGGCCGCTGGAAGTCGAATGAGGCGCCGCGACCACCTCCGCGGTGCTTATTAACAGCCGATCCGCTCGCGGGGGCTATTTTCGGCCACTTGGCTCGTGCGCACAGCCTCCCGGATGTGCCGGGCGGGTGCGCGAGCTCGCCGGCCGCTGGAAGTCGAATGAGGCGCCGACGACCACCTCCGCGGTGCTTATAAACAGCCGATCCGCTCGGCGGGGGCTATTTTCGGCCACTTGGCTCGTGCGCACGGCCTCCCGGATGTGCCGGGCGGGTGCGCGAGCTCGCCGGCCGCTTGAAGTCGAATGAGGCGCCGCGACCACCTCCGCGGTGCTTATTAACAGCCGATCCGCTCGGCGGTGGCTATTTTCGGCCACTTGGCTCGTGCGCACGGCCTCCCGGATGTGGCGGGCGGGTGCGCGAGCTCGCCGGCCGCTTGAAGTCGAATGAGGCGCCGCGACCACCTCCGCGGTGCTTATAAACAGCCGATCCGCTCGGCGGGGGCTATTTTCGGCCACTTGGCTCGTGCGCACGGCCTCCCGGATGTGCCGGGCGGGTGCGCGAGCTCGCCGCCCGCCGGAAGTCGAATGAGGCGCCGCGACCACCTCTGCGGTTCTTATAAACAGCCGATCCGCTCGGCGGGGGCTATTTTCGGCCACTTGGCTCGTGCGCACGGCCTCCCGGATGTGCCGGGCGGGTGCGCGAGCTCGCCGGCCCGCTGGAAGTCGAATGAGGCGCCGCGACCACCTCCGCGGTGCTTATAAACAGCCGATCCGCTCGTCGGGGGCTATTTTTGGCCACTTGGCTCGTGCGCACGGCCTCCCGGAGTTGCCGGGCGGGTGCGCGAGCTCGCCGGCCGCTGGAAGTCGAATGAGGCGCCGCGACCACCTCCGCGGTGCTTACAAACAGCCGATCCGCTCGGCGGGGGCTATTTTCGGCCACTTGGCTCGTGCGCACGGCCTCCCGGATGTGCCGGGCGGGTGCGCGAGCTCGCCGGCCGCTGGAAGTCGAATGAGGCGCCGCGCCCACCTCCGCGGTGCTTATAAACAGCCGATCCGCTCGGCGGGGGCTATTTTCGGCCACTTGGCTCGTGCGCACGGCCTCCCGGATGTGCCGGGCGGGTGCGCGAGCTCGCCGGCCGCTGGAAGTCGAATGAGGCGCCGCGACCACCTCCGCGGTGCTTATAAACAGCCGATCCCGCTCGGCGGGGGCTATTTTCGGCCACTTGGCTCGTGCGCACGGCCTCCCGGATGTGCCGGGCGGGTGCGCGAGCTCGCCGGCCGCTGGAAGTCGAATGAGGCGCCGCGACCCACCTCCGCGGTGCTTATTAACAGCCGATCCGCTCGGCGGGGGCTATTTTCGGCCACTTGGCTCGTGCGGCACAGGCCTCCCGGATGTGCCGGGCGGGTGCGCGAGCTCGCCGGCCGCTTGGAAGTCGAATGAGGCGCCGCGACCACCTCCGCGGTGCTTATAAACAGCCGATCCGCTCGGCGGGGGCTATTTTCGGCCACTTGGCTCGTGCGCACGGCCTCCCGGATGTGCCGGGCGGGTGCGCGAGCTCGCCGGCCGCTTGAAGTCGAATGAGGCGCCGCGACCACCTCCGCGGTGCTTATTAACAGCCGATCCGCTCGGGCGGTGGCTATTTTCGGCCACTTGGCTCGTGCGCACGGCCTCCCGGATGTGCCGGGCGGGTGCGCGAGCTCGCCGGCCGCTTGAAGTCGAATGAGGCGCCGCGACCACCTCCGCGGTGCTTATTAACAGCGATCCGCTCGGCGGGGGCTATTTTCGGCCACTTGGCTCGTGCGCACAGCCTCCCGGATGTGCCGGGCGGGTGCGCGAGCTCGCCGGCCGCTGGAAGTCGAATGAGGCGCCGCGACCACCTCCGCGGTGCTTATAAACAGCCGATCCGCTCGGCGGGGGCTATTTTCGGCCACTTGGCTCGTGCGCACGGCCTCCCGGATGTGCCGGGCGGGTGCGCGAGCTCGCCGGCCGCTTGAAGTCGAATGAGGCGCCGCGACCACCTCCGCGGTGCCTTATTAACAGCCGATCCGCTCGGCGGTGGCTATTTTCGGCCACTTGGCTCGTGCGCACGGCCTCCCGGATGTGCCGGGCGGGTGCGCGAGCTCGCCGGCCGCTTGAAGTCGAATGAGGCGCCGCGACCACCTCCGCGGTGCTTATAAACAGCCGATCCGCTCGGCGGGGGCTATTTTCGGCCACTTGGCTCGTGCGCACGGCCTCCCGGATGTGCCGGGCGGGTGCGCGAGCTCGCCGGCCGCTGGAAGGTCGAATGAGGCGCCGCGACCACCTCCGCGGTGCTTATAAACAGCCGATCCGCTTCGGCGGGGGCTATTTTCGGCCACTTGGCTCGTGCGCACGGCCTCCCGGATGTGCCGGGCGGGTGCGCGAGCTCGCCGGCCCGCTGGAAGTCGAATGAGGCGAGCCGCGACCACCTCCGCGGTGCTTATAAACAGCCGATCCGCTCGGCGGGGGCTATTTTCGGCCACTTGGCTCGTGCGCACGGCCTCCCGGATGTGCCGGGCGGGTGCGCGAGCTCGCCGGCCGCTGGAAGTCGAATGAGGCGCCGCGACCACCTCCGCGGTGCTTATAAACAGCCGATCCGCTCGGCGGGGGCTATTTTCGGCCACTTGGCTCGTGCGCACGGCCTCCCGGATGTGCCGGGCGGGTGCGCGAGCTCGCCGGCCGCTGGAAGTCGAATGAGGCGCCGCGACCACCTCCGCGGTGCTTATAAACCAGCCCAGATCCGCTCGGCGGGGCTATTTTACGGCCACTTGGCTCGTGCGCACGGCATCCCGATGTGCCGTGCGGGTGGGTGCGGCGATGCGCGCGCGGGGGAACACGCT